>NW_006922475.1:42172-46248 GCF_000298275.1 Orycteropus afer afer
TGGTCAATGACATGAGACAAAGTGTATGTGAACTGCTGTATGAAGAGTGAATTTGCTTTGTATATCTTCACCCAAATCACAATTAAAAAAAAAAAAAAAAGACAGTCTTACTAGTCTGATAGAGACTGGAGAAATCCTTAAGACTATGGTCCTTAGTCACCCTTCAGGCCTGGAATTGAAGTCATTCCCATGGTTTCCAGTCAAACAATAGACAGGAGTATAAGGTGAATATTTACACCAGATAGGTACACTCCTTAGAATAATCAACCATGGAAGATCAGATGGGCAGTATTTGCACAGGGAGATACCTCAGAGGGCAGGAATGCATAGGAATGAAGAACACAGGGAAAAGGTAACCACAAGGAAGAAGCAGAAAGAGAGCTCTTACATTACCGGGATTGCAATCGATGTCATGAAATAAAATGTGCATGAACTGTTGTATGGAAAATGAATTTATGAATTTGCTCTACAAACTTTTACCCAAACCACAATTTTTAAAAATTGTTAAAAACAAAACAAAAAAAAAGTGTAGTATTAGTACAATGACAGACACATAGACCAATGGAACAGAATTGAGAACCCAGAAATAAATCCATCCATCTGTGGACAGCTGATCTTTGACAAAGGGTCAAAACCCATTAAATGAGGAAGAGATAATGTCTTTAACAAATGGTGCTGGCAAAATTGAACATCTATTTGCAGAAAAATTAAACAAGATCTGTATCTCACACACACACACACACACACACACACACAAACAAAACTTCACTGCCATCAAACTGATTCCAACTCATAGTGACTCCCAATGGGTTTACAAGGCTATAAATATTTATTGGACCAGACTGCCTCATCTTTCCTCCATGGAGCAGCTGGTGGGTTCAAACCACTGACCTTTTGGTTAGCAATGAATTGCCTTAACCACTATACCACCAGAATTCCTTATAGCGTTATATATAGGAGCTCTGGTAGCATAGTGCCTAAGGCACTTGACTGCTAACCAGAAGGCTGGTGGTTCAAACCCACCAGCCACTCCTCGGAAGGAAGATGGGGCAATCTACTTCTGTAGTGATACTGCCTTGGAAACCCAAGGAGGGGTCTCTATGAATTGGGTCCGACTGGACGGCACATAACAACAACAACAACAAGAAGCACATGAAGAAATGCTCATGACCATTAATCATTAGAGAGATGCATATTAAAACAACAATGAGATATCATCTCACCCCAGCAATATGCTCAAGCATAACAACAAATATGAGGACAGTGCAGGACCAGGCAGTTTCATTCTGATATACATGGGATCTCTAAGAGTCACATGGCACCTAATAACAACATCCAACCTTTTAAAGCCATTGCATTGCTTTACTGCTGTCTGAATATAGAACTTAATTAAAATGGAAATGCAGAAGAGAGGACAGATTCAGGAGATATTTCACAGATAGAGTCAATGAGATTTGGTGGTATATTAGAAATGGTAGAGGGATGCAAGGGAGAAGAAAATACTAGAATCAATTACAATATTTCTAATTCAGGTGAATGTGCTCCTTATGATGGTGTTATCCAACACAATGAACATTGAGGGAGAAGTAGATTTGTAGGAAACATAATGAGTACAGTTTAAGAGTTCGACAAACTTTTCATAGTTCATATCTCTGCCTAAGATTGGCATAAGGATAATATATTTATAATACATTGGAGAAAGATCTCTGACCATAAAATTTCATCTGGAATGTAAATAGCATAATATTTTGATAAAGTTATTGGAAATTATCCACAACAATTTAGAGAATGTAATAAATAAAAACATCTTGTATAAAATTGTCATTCTCCCAGAGTTTGCATAATTTCTCTTGATGAGGCATATAACTGTTGAAGCATTTGCTTAATTGATAATTTGTGCATAATTTTCTAAACTTTGGAACATAATTATCATCACTTGTGTTTGAGTTAACACTGAAATGAAACACTTTGGTAAAATGTTTTAGACACTAATAAAGTTTTAAAGACAGCAAATAACGAAAAAGAAAGGGAAAAATTTTGATTAACATAAGAACAGCAGGCTTCTGTCAAGCTCCATACAACTTAGCATGTCTCAGGGTAAAATAAATTTGGACACAATCAGGGCATTAATCTAAAGGAAAATTGAGTGAGATTTTAATGAGTTTAAATCAAGATGAGAAGAATTTAGTTGTGATTCTAATTTTCCATTACCTATTTGAGTATGGAAAAATCACTTAAAATCTCCACACCTTACTCTCCTTATCTTTCAAATGGAATTATCACTGAGGTTCTTTCCAATTCTGCCAGTCTATTATTCAAGTATCTAGTCTACTTGTAACCCTCTTGTTTTTCAATTCACATTCATTAATACCCACCCTGTTCATCTAATAGGTCTGCAGGGAAGATTAAATGAAATAATGAATAGTTTAAAATGCTTTGCAAATGTAAGATACAATGACAGTGTAGGATTTTAAAAGCATACTGACGAAATTGTTTTGAAATTGACAAGACTCAATTGGCTACTGGCAGAACTTTACTTCAGAAACTGTCAACATGGGACATAAAGTTGTTATGGTAAAAGAATGTTAGTACTGTGAGGTTCACTCAGTTCCTGAGAAAGGATGCCAAATGTTACAGAGAAATAAGTAACACCTGTTGCTCTGGATACTTATTGTTACATAATATATTATCCCAAATTTAGAGGCTTAAAACAACAAAAATCATGTTATTATTTCTTATGGTTTCTGTGGGTTAGGAGTTTGAGAAAGACTTATCTGGGAGAGTCTAGCTTGAAATCTCTCATTTGGTTGCAGTCACACGAGGCTGGTACTGGGAGAGCTGAACTGACCAAGTGCCTCTCTCTTCATGAAATCTCAGCATCTCTCTGTGTGATATCTTTCTCCACATAGTCTCTCTGTGTGGGCTGCTTTGACTGCCTCACAGCATGATACCCTCAAGCCAGTCAGACTGCTTACCTGCTACTAGCAGTTTCAAGAGACAGTATTCTAGCAGAACAAGTAGAAGTAGCATCACTTTCCATGACCAAGCATGGATGTCCCCTAGTGTCACTTCTGCTGTATTCTACTTGGTCATGAAAGCCCACCTAGTTTTGAGGGCAGGAAACACAGACTCCATCTTTTGATGAGAAGAGTGTCAACATCATGTTCTAAGAGGAGGAGGTGGGATGATAGATACTGTGTGGCCTCTTTTAAAATACAATCTGGCAGACTTTGTTACAAGTTCTATTAGTTCTATATATTTAGCACATAGTATAAGTTTGCTTATCAAATTAATTGAAAATTAAAATATTTTCAGTCCTATTTTCTTATAGAAAGAAAAAAGTTAGTTTCAAGTTATTTAAAGGTAATAATTTGATTACAGCACCAAGAGGGAGAAGCAATCTCGGGCATTTGATTACTTCCTCACAACTTCTCCATCTTCCATACTGGAAAGGCAATTGTTTATCCTTAACAACTAAAAAATAAAGAAATAATGGTACAAACATGTTATTTAGAGCTACTCTGGTCAGTACAGTAACTACTAACTACTTACAGCTAATAAGTTCTTAAAATGTGGCTAGTCCTAATGAGGCACTGAATTTTCTATTTAAATTGAATTTTAAATTAAATTTTATCTTAAAATTAAAAATTACACTCAATTCAGGTATTGAATTTGTTTAATGTTTGGAATAACTTAGGTTGATGAATCCACTTTTTTAATCGTAAATTTTATGAAAACTAAATACAGATAAAGTTTTCCAATAAAAAATTAACATCTAAGTTGAAATGTGATGTAAGTGTAAAATACACACTGCGTTTCAAAGACTTAGGACCAAAAAAAGTGTTGACTATCTCAATAATTTATTATATTGATTAACAAAATGCAACGCAACACACTGCCATGGAGTAAGATCCTACTCATAGCGACCCCTCCTTGGGTTTCTGAGGTGGTATCACTATGGAAGTAGCTTGCCCAACCTGCCTTCTGAGGAATGGCTGGGGGATTTGAACCACCAGCCTTCTGGTTAGCGGTCAAATGCCTTAGGCACTACACCACTTTACATATATAAAATTATA
>NW_006922475.1:46348-47765 GCF_000298275.1 Orycteropus afer afer
TATACATGAAGCTATCATTTGTTTTCTTTTATTTTTTTAATGTGGAGTGCAGGTCTACTCTGAAGCATGGTGAGTCACCGTGAGTCAAAATCCACTTGATGGCAATGGGTTTAATTAGAAAATTTTAAATTACCTATGCAGCTTATATTATGTTTTTAATGGACAATGCTGATCTACAGACGTGGAGGTAGATAACAAAATAATCAGGAAAAAGGTAAAGTGGGTTTTCATAATAAAATCTAGAGAACTAATGGACAATTTATCCTGTGATAGAAAAATATGGAAAGATGATTAGAAGGAAGGCTCCACGGCCTTAGATCTCACCACTTTGCATGGGATATGTACTTTAGTGTCTAGCTTCCATCTTAATACTAAATTATAAAATTACATAGTTGTTGGCATGCAAACCATAAACAATTTTTGAACCCTGGAGGCTTCATATTTGTCGAGCTTAGACATCCAATTTTGCCATAAAACATTATATTGGTTTTAGTTACAGCTGAATGAGACCCTAGAGATGTTCACATTTTACAGATAAGAAAACAAAAGCTAAGCTATTTTAAAGATTCTGCTCAAGGTTACTCAGCTACCTAGCAACAGAGCTGTATATCTCTCGTGGTTTACCTGGTGTATCAGTCAGGATTCTCCAGAGAAACAAAACTAGTAGGAGATTATACACACACACACACACACACACACACACACATTAAGAGATTTGTTTCATGGAATTGGTTTATGTGATTGTAGGGCAGGCCAGCAGACTGGAAATTCTCAGTGAGAAGCTAATACTATATATAGTCTTAAAATAAAATCTCTTTTGCCTCAGGAAAACCTCAGTTTTCCTCTTAAAGCCATTCAACTGACTGGATGAGGCCCACCCACATTATGAAGGATAATTTCTTTACTTAAAGTCAACTAATTGTAGATGTATGAGTTTGGTTGTGGTTTTTTTTTGTTTTTTGGTTTTTGGTTTTTGGGTTTTTTTTTGGAATTGTGGATATTAACCACTTTGGCAAAACAGCATCACAGCAACACTTAGATCGGTGTTTGTTTGAATACCTGAGCACTATAGTCTAATCTTGATAGCACAGTATTTAGGCACTCAGCTGCTAACTGAAAGATCAGCAGTTTGAACCCACCAGTGGCTCCACAGGAGAAAAGACCTAGCACTCTCCTCCCATAAATATAGAGCTTAGGAAACCATAAGGGACACAACAACAAACAGACAAACAATCCAGTTGAAAAATGGACAAAGGACATGAACAAACACTTCACCAAAAAAGATATTCAAATGGCCAACAAACACATGAAGAAGTGCTCAATCATTGGCCATTGTTGTTGTTGTTATGTGCCCAACTCATAGCGACCCCTCCTTGGGTTTCCAAGGCAGTATCACTATGGAAGTAGATTGCCCCAT
>NW_006922475.1:48380-50076 GCF_000298275.1 Orycteropus afer afer
CACTATGGAAGTAGATTGCCCAACCTTCCTTCCGAGGAGTGGCTGGTGGGTTTGAACCTCCAGCCCTCTGGTTAGCAGTCAAATGCCTTAGGCACTACGCCACCAGAGCTCCTGGAAAATGGTATGGGGAACCCTAAAAAGTTATAAATAGAAATATCACTTGATCCAGCTATCCTATCACTAGGTATATATCCTAAAGAAACGAGAACTTGAACATGGATAGACATGTGCACACCCATGTTCATCACAATACAATAGCAAAGAGTTGGAAACAACCTAAGTGCCCATCAACAGATGAATGAATATACCATGGGGCATAAACACAATGGAATACTATGCAATATTAAAGAATATGAAGAATCTGTGAAGCACCTCATGATGTGGATGAACCTGGAGGATATTATGCTGAATGAAATATGTCCATCACAAAAGGACAAATATTGTATGAGTCCACTATTATAAAAAGTCAAGGAAAGATATACACATGCAAAGAAACATTCTTTGATGGTTTATCAGGAGTGGGAGAGGAGAAGAGGGAAAATCACTAACTAAATAAGAAACGTGTATTAATTTGGGTAAAGGGCAAGACAATATCCAAAAAGGGAGTGATCAGCACAATGAACTCAAAAACCAGACTCATTGCCATTGAGTCAGTCCCGACTCATAGCGACTCCTCCTTGGGTTTCTGAGGTGGTATCTCAACGGAAGTAGATTGCCCAACCTTCCTTTCAAGGAATGGCTGGTGGATACAATATCACTAAGGAAAAGGAAGACAGGAAGAAGTGCATAAAATCTTGCATTATCAGTAAGAAAAAACAAACAATAATCTACAAGTGCATACATAGGTAGAGAGGCAGGATGATCAGGTATGGGTAGGCAAATGGAATTATACCTACAGCCATATATATAGGTTTGGCAGACAATATTTCTACATATGTATTTGTATGTGTTGTAAAAATATCCATGTACATAATAGAGCAGATGCAGTGCTGGAGATGCTTACTCATTTATGCCAGGAAATTTGGAAAACAGCTACCTGGCCAACCAACTGGGAGAAATCAATATTTGTGTCCTTTCCAAAGAAAGATGATCCAACAGAATGTGGAAATTATCAAACAATATCATTAATATCACATGCAAGTAAAATTTTCCTGAAGACAATTCAAAAATGGTTGCAGCAGTATATTGACAGAGAACTTCAAGAAAAGCAAGCAGGATTCAGAAGAGGACATGGAACGAGGGACATTAATGCTGATGTTAGATGGATCTTGGCTGAAAGCAAAGAATACCGGAAGTATGTTTACCTGTGTTTTACTGACTATGCAAAGGCATTTGACTTTGTGAATCATAACAAATTATGGATAATATTGCAAAGAATGGGAATTCCAGAACACTTAATTGTGCTCATGTGGAACCTATACATAGACCAAGAGGCTGTTGTTCAAACAGAACAAGGGGATACTGCATGGCTTAAAATCAGGAACAGTGTGCGTCAGGGTTGTATCCTTTCATCATACTAATTCAATATGTATGCTGAGTGAATAATCCTGGAAGCTGGACTATATGAAGAAGAATGCGGCATCAGGATCAGAGGAAGACCCATTAACAACCTGCAATACACAGATGACACAACCTTGCTTGCTGAAAGTGAAGATGACTTGAAGCACTTACTGATGAAGATCAAAGACTACAGTCT
>NW_006922475.1:50616-51803 GCF_000298275.1 Orycteropus afer afer
ACAACTGGACCAATAAGCAACATCACAATAAATGGAGAAAAGATTGAAGTTGTCAGGGATTTCATTTTACTTAGATCCACAATCAACACCCATGGAAACAGCAGTCAAGAAATCAGACGCTGTAAATCTGATGCAAAAGATCTCTCTAAATGTTAAAGACCAAAGATGTCACTTTGAAGACTAAGGTGTGCCTAACCCAAACCATGGTATTTTCAATCACCTCATGTGCATGTGAAAGCTGGACAATGAATAAGGAAGGCCAAAGAAGAGTTGATGGTGTTGATGAAGAATACAGAAAATACCATGAACTGCCAGAAGAATAGGAGCTCTGGTACTGTACTGCCTAAGGCATTTAACTGCTAACCAGAAAGCTGGCAGTTTGCCAGAAGAATGAACAAATCTGTCCTGGAAGAAGTGCAGCTGGAATACTCCTTGGAAGATAGAGTGGCCAGACCTCATCTCACCTATTTTGGTCATGTTGTTAGAAGGGACCATTCCCTGGAGAAGGATGTCATACTTGGTAAAGTCAGTGAAAAAGAGAAAGACTCTCTGGTAGCCTAGTGCCTGAGGCATTTGACTGCTAACCAGAAGGCTGGCAGTTCAAACCCACCAGCCACTCCTCGGAAGGAAGTTTGGGCAATCTACTTCTGTAGTGATACTACCTCAGAAACCCAAGGAGGGGTTGCTATGAGTCGGCTTCAACTTGATGGAAGTGAGTTTGGATTTTGGTTTCTCAACAAGATGGATTGACACAGTGGCTGTAATGATAGGCTCAATTATAGCAAGAATTGTGAGGATAGCACACAACCGAGTAGTGTTTTGTTCTGTCATACATAGGGTCGTTATGAGTCAGAGCCACCTTGATGGCACCTAACAACAATACAATAGAGCAAATGGGACAAAGTTATGAAAACTTCTTAGCCATAACCAAACATATTGAGGGAATGAATTACTGGGCTTGGGGGCTCAGTATCAAAGTCATGGAGGGTAGCAAGGTCAACTGGCATAATATAGTCCACAAAGACAATGTTCTACATCCTACTTTGCTGAGTAGCAACTGGAGTCTTAAAAGCTTGTGTGTACTATTTACAGTAGCCAAAAGATGGAAACAACCTAAATGTCCATCAACTGAGGAATGGATAACCAAACTATGGTACATACACACAATGGAATACTATGCAACACTA
>NW_006922475.1:53127-54582 GCF_000298275.1 Orycteropus afer afer
CTCCTTGTCAGACCAAAGAAAAACGAAGAAAATCAAAGACATATGGAAACAATTTGTCCAAGGATCAGTGGACCACATGAACATCAGCCTCCAAGATCCTGAGACCAGAAGAAAGAAATGGTGTCCAGCTACCACTGCCAGCAATGATGTCACTTTGAGGATTAAGGTACACATGATTCCAGTCATGGTATTTTCAATTACCTCATGCCTGCAAAAGCTGTACAGTTAATAAGGAACACTGAAGAAGAATTGATACTTTTGAATTCTGATGTTGGGGAAGAATATTGAATATACCATGGGTGGTGATCCCATCACTCTGAAAGTGATCACAATAGAAGATCCTGGACAAAATGTGAGAAAAATGTGGAAAAAATTCAACATAACAAAAAAGACCACATTTATTGGTCTGATAGAGACTGGTAGAACCCCTAAGACTCTGGCTCTAAGTCACCTTTGAAGCCTGGAGCTGAACTCACCCCCATGGCTCAACTTCAGACTAAACACTAGACAGGCCTATGATGTGAACAATAACACAAGGGAGATACACATTACTTAGAACAATCAACCATGGAGATCAAAAGGGCAACACTTGCCCAGGTATAAAACTCAGAAGGCAAGAATGTATAGGAAAGAGGAACAAATGGAAATGGTAATGCCAGGGAGAAAGTGCGAAGAGTGCTATTACATTGTGGGGACTGCATTCAATGTCACGACAAAAAACATGTATGAACAATTGAGCAGAAAACCAATTCCTCTGTAAACTTAAACTCAAATCACAATAAAAAGTTTTCAAAAAACCTTAAAAAAGAAAGAAACCCTATGGAACAGTTCTACTGTCTTAGAGGGTATCTACAAATTAGAATCAACCTGATAACGCACAACAACATAGTCTAGTAAAGTTGACACATGAAACTAGCCAGTACACATAGCTTAGGAAATTATACCTACACATGAAAAAAAAGCAAAACTCATTGCCATTGAGTCAATTCCAACTCATAGTAATCCCCCCCTTGGGTTTCCAAGGTTAAATTTTTAGGGAAGCAGACCTCCCAATATTTCTTCTGCAGAGCAGCTGGTGGGTTCAAGCCACTGAACTTTTTCGTTAACAAGCAAATGCCTTAACCACTATACCACCAGAGATAAAATAATTTATATACTATAATAACTGGACTGATAAGCAACATCATGATTAACAGAGAAAGTATTGAAGCTATCGAGGATTTCATTTTACTTGGATCCACAATCAATGCCCATGGAAGAAACAGTCAAAAAATCAAAAGATGTATTACCTTAAGCAAATCTGCTACAAAAGATATCTTTAAAGTGTTAAAAAGTGCGGAGTTCCAGCAAGATGGCAGACTAGGCAGAAGGATTGCACAGACCCTCTTCAACAAAGAAAAGGGAAACCAATTAACACAGACACAGAAGATAATCTTGGACCCCTGAGCCTTGAAG
>NW_006922475.1:55660-56209 GCF_000298275.1 Orycteropus afer afer
TGTATTTGTCCGTTTCAAAACAAATAATACAATTAATACTTATTGTCCTTTCTATTATTATTCTTAATCTTCCCCTACCAGGGCCTAGCTTTCAGCACTTTTCCTTTCCCCTGTGCCTGGTTGAAATTCTGCCCACCCCTCACAATTTAAGGCTTTTTGGGGTTTTTTTCCCCTATTTTTTTCCTCGTGACTAACCCCATTTCTTGTTTTCTTTCTGCATTCTTCCTATTTTTTTAATTCATTTATTATTCTCCTTCTCTACGGGTTTTTTTTTCTTTTTTTTTTCCCTTCTTAGTGCCCTATCCCCAGATAATGCAGGTTTGCTTGTTTTTTCTTCTTTTTTTCCCTTTTCTCTTTTTTTGGATACTGTTCCTGTGTGATTGCATGGTGTATTTTTCGTCCATGGGCTTTTAGTTTTTCTATGGTCATTCAATTGTAGTTTGTGTCTAACTGAGTGGAAGACAACAACAATCCGCATAAGACACAACTACACCCACACCTCCTGTAACTTCACTTACTGAGAGAGCCACTTCCTCCTTCTCCAGCAAC
>NW_006922475.1:73271-74191 GCF_000298275.1 Orycteropus afer afer
GACATGAGACAAAGTATATGTGAACTGCTGTATGAAAAGTGAATTTACTCTGTAAATCTTCACCCAAATCAAAATAAAATTAAAAAAAAAAAGTGTTAAAAAGCGGACTTCCGGTAAGATGGAGGAATAGGCAGAGAAGTGACACAGACCCTCTTCAACAAAGAAAAGAGAAACCAATTGACAGATATAGAAGATAATCCTGGACCGCTGAGCTTTGAAAGGAACTATACAGAAGTGGATTAGGCACCAACTAGTGGAAAAACCTGAATGAAAACAGTGACTACAGAGATGGTTGGAGCTGCAGACTGTCAATTACTCGGATGGGACCAACAGCCTGAATATTTCCAAGTGGTGTTGGTACCTGAGGATTGACCTAAAGATCAGTCCTGGTCACCAAGGGCTGCAGGGACAACTGCTCTGGTGGCCTATGAGAAGGAAGGGGAACAGCAAGGAGGGAGACAACCTGAGCTGAGGACTTTCTGCTGCCTGGAGGGTGCAGCCATTTTGATTGTTTACACATGTCAGCCATTTTGGACATTTAAAGTGACCGAGCGTGCAGCCATTTTGAATGTTTACAAGTGGCAACCATTTTGGACTTTAAAGTGATAGCATTCTCATGCAGATTCCAGGGACCTAAGAACAGGCTCTGTTTGCCAGGGTTGGCAGGGACAGATGAGAGGCTGACAAAGGAAAGGAGGCAGGTAGTAAGTGTATAAGTGCTGTCAACTAGTGAATAGAGGAGCACAGCACAGTATCCTGACTGTATAGATAACATACAAACAAAACAAAGAAAATGAAAATTGCGGGCAAGTCACGCTGACATATAATCACCAATTAAATATAAACACAAAAACATCACAATGCCTTGCAGACAACAGAGCATCACAGTCCACACAAAGAAGCAAGATAAAGCAGGAGAA
>NW_006922475.1:75374-75885 GCF_000298275.1 Orycteropus afer afer
AAACCACTGAGAAAATTGTCCAAGATTTGTTGGAGGAGAACTTCCCTGATATGATGAAAGAATGAGAATATATCCATTCAGGAAGTCCAACGAACCCCAAACAGAATAGACCCCAAAAGAAAAACACCAAGACATATCATCATCAAATTCACCAAAACCAAGGACAAAGAAAGAATCATGAGAGCAGCATGGGAAAAACAAAAAGTTATGTACAAGGGTCAACCAATAAGACTGTTGTTGTTGTTGTTGTTGTTGTTAGGTGCCGTCGAGATGTTTCTGACTCATAAAGACCCCATGCACAGCAGAACGAAACACTGACCAATTCCACACCAGCTCCACGATCCCTTCTATACTTGAGCCCATCACCGCAGCCACTGTGTCAATCCATCTCGTTGAAGGCCTCCCCCTCTTCCGTTGACCCTCCACCCTACCAAGCATGACATTCTTCTCCAAGGCATGGTCCCTTCTGACAACTTGACCAAAATAGGTGAGATGAAGTCTGGCCATTCTC
>NW_006922475.1:77999-78848 GCF_000298275.1 Orycteropus afer afer
CGGCCTCTTCCTTCTTCCTAGTCTGTCTCAGTCTGTAAGCTGGGATGATACCTGTGCACCATGTGCATCCCGCTGGGTTAGAAACACCAGTGGCTGAGCCTCAAAACTCACATCAACACGTCACCACGGTAGGACAAACCGACAGACAAGTTTGCCTCCCTGTTGGAAACTTCTCATACCACCATTACCTGGGTCCCTGCAGCTGACTCCTCCTCTGTCCAGAATCCTAGGCCTTTTAATCCCCTTTCTCCCGCTCTCCTGCCCTGCTGCTTTGGGCATGCCTTTGTTCCTCTCTTCACCTGGATCCTTGCAACTGACTGCTCCTCTGTCTGAGTTCCTGGCTTTTAATTCCCCTTTTTCTGTTCTCCCACACTGCTGCTTTGGATGTGCCTGAGTTCCTCTCCCCACTTGGGTCCCTGCGGCTGACTCCTCCTCTGTCTGAGTTCCTGGCTTTTTTATCCCCTTTCTCCCACTCTCTCGCCCTGCTGCTTTGGGCGTGCCTGATTTCCCTTTCCTCACCTGGATCCCTGGGGCTGACTGCCACCAATAAGACTAAGCTCGTATTTCTTGACAGAAATCCTTCAGGCAAGAAGACAGTGGGATGATATATATAAAACCCTGAAAAAGAAAAATTTCCAACTAAGAATTGTGTACCCAGCAAAATTGTCCCTCAAATATGATGGTGAAATTAGGACATTTCCAGATAAGAAGAAATTAAGGGAATTTTTTAAAACCAGAACAACCTTACAAGAGGTGCTAAAGGGAGTCCTTTGGACAGAGAAGCAACAACAGCCAACAACAACTGATCATTAACACACATGATGATATAACCCAGAAACCAACCCAGCT
>NW_006922475.1:80393-81864 GCF_000298275.1 Orycteropus afer afer
CTTTAGTTTTGTGTATTTCACTGTACATAAATTATATTTCAATAAAATGCATTAAAAAAAGTTTTAAAAGCAATGATGTCACTTTGAGGATTAAGGTACACTTGATCCCAGTCATGGTATTTTCAATTACCTCATATGCCTGCAAAAGCTGGACAGTTAATCAGGAACACTGAAGAAGAATTGATGCCTTTGAATTGTGGTGTTGGGGAAGAATATTGAATATACCATGGGCTGCCAAAAGAATGAACAAATCTATCTTGGAAGAAGTACAGCCAGAATACTTCTTGTAAGTGAGGATGGAGAGACTTCATTTCATTTGGACTTGCTATTAGGAGAGACCAGTCCCTGCCAGTCCCTTTAGAAGGACATTATGCTGGGTAAAGTAGAGGGTCAGCCAAAAAGAGGAAGACTCTCAATGAAATGGACTGACACAGTGGTTAAACAATGGGCTTACACATAGCAACAACTGTGAGGATGGCACAGGACTGGGCAATGTTTCATTCTGTTGTGCCTAAGGTCTCTGTGAGTCAAAACTGACTGGACTACACTTAACAACAATAACAACATACTATACTATTCTGAATAATTGTAAATTTACATGTTTACATTTTGGCCAAAAAAGTAAAATGTCCTTCAATGTTGTGAAGCTCTAGCTGCTACAGTCAATAAAATACACATTTCAATTCTTTTCTATTTCCAAAACAATCCTTTTCCTTTTTTTTTCTTTTTTGAACTTAAGTAATTTGAGTGGTAAGAAAGGGGATATTAATGATATTAATGACACTTATATTCCTATAAAAACTAGTTGGGAAAATAGAATATCTCAACCAAAGTCTGGATCAAAAAGTCTACTTAGAAAAGTGATTTTCCTTGTGAAAATAGCCTTTCATTGATAAAAAGATCACATACTTATGATTGTAAGGCATTGTGCTAGGTGTTATAGGAGGTGAAGAAAGGTTTGTATTTCAGATCTTATTCAGTCAATGATTTTGCTGTGTTAGTACCACTAGAAGCAGAACTATCTTGCTTTGCAGCAATTGCTGATTGCATTATATAGAGCTTCACATAAAACTTTTCTAATTTATTTGCATAAATAAATTCTTCTGAGGTTTTAAAGTTTATGTAGAAAATATATGAATACTATATCTTAACATTTTATTCCAGTTTCTAAAATCATAATGTAATAGTTGGAGCTGTGTGTCAACTTGGCTGGACCACAATTCTGTGTGGTTTAAGCAATTGTAATGTGGTTATTCCCATGATGGGATCAGATGTATATGTTTTAAACAGCCAATCCATTGAAAGGGAGTTTCCCTAAGGGGTGTGGCCTGATTCCAGTATATTTATGGACATCCTGGGAAAAGAGACACTCTTCTGTGCATCGGGATTCTGTTGTGCTGCGTACAACTGCCCACGAGCGAACAATCCACCATTCGGCCTGGAGATCTTGGATTCATCATTCATTGAAGTC
>NW_006922475.1:82689-83847 GCF_000298275.1 Orycteropus afer afer
CTTCCGTAGTGATACTGCCTCAGAAACCCAAGGAGGGGTCGCTATGAGTCGGTCCGACTTGACGGCACATAACAACAACACACAAGATGGACTAAAAAAGAGGAAACTCCATATCATTATCTTCAGTCATCCCAATAAACACATTTCATAAACTTGAACTTACAGTACGCAAAGACTAAAGGGCATTTGGTTAACTTGATAAAGAATAGCCACTGGAAATATTCTTAATAATGAAACAATAGAAGCATTCTTATCAAAGTAACAAAGAAAATAAAGATGCCTGCTATCATTGCTGTTATTCATCATCGTTTGGAGTGGCTAGCCAAAATAATAAATCAAGAAAAGTACAGCTATCATAAATATTGGGAAAGATGTCATAGTTACCTAGAGCTGTTGTAACAGAAATACCAGAAGTATTTCTTTAAAGAACAGAAATTTATTTCTCACACTTCTGGAGGTGAAAAGTCCAAATCAGGGTCTCGACCATGTCGATTCCCTCTGTGGGCCTCTCTCCTAGTTTCTGGTGTCAAATCCTTGGCTTTCCTTTGCTTGTAGAGAATCCTCACATGGCATTTGTCTTCCCCCTGTGTGTCTCTATGTCTATTCTGCTCTTTTTATAAGACCTCATACAAAAGGGATTAGATTTAGGGCCCACCCTACTCCAGTATGACCTCATTAAACTTAACAAAAGAAAATCCCTATTTCTAAAACAGAGACATATTTATAAGTACACTTATAAAGTTAGGATTTCAACATACCTTTTGGGAGGAACACAATTAAATCCGTAACAGAAGGTATACAATTGTAATCATTTGCACACACTGAGTTCAATCCAGGCAATTTAAGGTAAATGACTGAAAAACTCCTAGAAGGAGTTTTAATATATGTCAGGAAATTGTCTGAGAAAAACTAAGAATTTTGAAATGGTTTTCTATACACCAACAAAAGCCAATTATGTGATATAATGAAAAAGTTATACAATTCAAAATAGCTTCAAAACCCATAAAATACCTAGAATTCACCATGAGATATGCAATTCTTTGATGAGAAAAAGTATACATTTGTTGAAAAACATAAACGAGGACTGGAACATATTATGTTCCCAAAAGGTATGACTGCATAAAGACTTAAATTCCCATCAGATTAATTTACAAAACA
>NW_006922475.1:85051-85955 GCF_000298275.1 Orycteropus afer afer
ATCAGGGAGATACACTCCTTGGAGAGATCAATCTTGGGAGAACAGAAGGACTGTGTATGCACAGGGAGACAGCTCAGGGGGCAGGAGTGCCTGGGAGGGAAGGACACAGAGAAGAGGTAACTATGGGGAGGAAGTGGAAAGAGAGCTGTTACACTGTGGGAAATTGCAGTCAATGTCATGAGACAGAATGTGTATGAACTGCTATATGGGGAATGAATTTGCTCTGTAAACTTTCACCTAAATCACAATAAAAATTGAAAAAAAGTTATTGTCCCATATAACAAAGTCTAGAGGTAGATGAGTTCTAGGATTGGTTGACAAAAGACTCCTGACAATACCATCAAGGACCCACATTCTCTCCACTTCCCAAGTCTGACATCTTCAGGATGGTGAATTTTCTCTGAGGTGGCTTCCCACATGGCTGTAACATGGCTGTCAAAATCTGGGTATTATATCCAGAAATGACAATGTCCAGAGGAAGAAAAGGGAGTATCTAATATTATTGTCCCAGAAACTCCCAGTAGACCTTCCCTACTATGCAATTTGCCAGTTTGGTTAGTTGTCCATTCCTAAACCAGTCATTGGCAAAAAGAACACAATAAAATTAGCATGATTGACTTAAAATGATTAGAATCCACCCCATGTCCATATTTCCACACCAGAAACTAGGGAGTAGATTCCCTTGAAGCATGTGGTTGTGTGGAGAGAGGTAAGTACCTGAATATTCCCCACTGTCGTCAAGTCAGATCCAACTCATAGCAACCCCTCCTTGGGTTTCCCAGGTGGTATGACTATGGAAGTAGTTTGCCCAACCTTCATTCCAAGGAGTGGCAGGTGGGTTTGAACTGCCAGACTTCTGGTTAGCAGTCAAGTGCCTTAGGCATTACACTACCAGATCTCCTAC
>NW_006922475.1:86540-88402 GCF_000298275.1 Orycteropus afer afer
TTTTCTTCCAAAATTCTTCTAGAGTTTTTTCTGTGTTTTCCTTGGTCTGTCTCTCAATCCTTTGAAGATACCTAAATACAATTCTTTTGAATTCCTTATCAGAGAGTTCCAATGCTGCTTCTTTTTCAGGGATGTGTTCTGGGTCTTTATCCTGCTCCTTTGTTTCAGTCTGTTGTCTCTGAGGCATCATGGTGTTTTTGTATTTAGATCTCTCTTAACTGTTTGTAAAGAGCAGCCATGGGTGATTCAGGCTTTTCTTGGTGGTTTTTTATTGTTGGCCTTTTGGTGGACAAGGAGGTGGTGACTCTCATTCAGTAAGCGGAGTTGCAGGATGTGTGGGTGTAGTTGTGTCTTATGGGGACTGTTGCTGTCTCCCACTCAGTTAAACAAAAATTACAATTGAATAAACATCATAAAAGTAAAAGCACATGGACAAAAAATAAACCATGCAATCACACAGGAACAGTAAGCAAAAAAAGGGAAAAAGAAGAAGAAAAAAAGAAGAAAACCTGCAGTATGTGGGGATAGGGCACTAAAAGGAAAAAAGCAGAGAAGGAAAATAATGAAGAAAAATGAGAAAAATGCAAAAAGAAAAACGAGGAATGGAGTTAATCATGAGAAAGAAAAAAAAATGCAACCAGGACCCGGGAAAAGAAAAAAAGCTGAAAACCAAGACCTGGGAGGAGAAGAACAAAGAATAATAGCAAAAAGGAGAAAAGTAGTAATAATAATAGTAGTTTAAAAACAGATAAAAGCAAGCAAACTAAAAGACAGAAAAAAGAAAGAGATTTTAAAAAAATAGGGGGAGGGCAGGGAAGGGTACCCTGGTTCCTTCCGAGTACACAGACTGGGATGGAGCTCCTGCGGCCCAGAAGGTTGGTGGGAGTGGAGGATGGCCACACCTCTGTTCACCAAGAGGGTGTGGGGTATAAGAGTAACAAAGGGAATGTCACACCTTTCCAGCTGTCCAAGTCCTGAATGTCCTTGGGGTTCCCAGCAAATGGAGCCTGTTCTTAAGCCCCTGGAATCTGGGAGAACGTTGTTGCTTTAAATATCCAAAATTGTCAAGCTGCTTGTAAACATTCAAAATGGCTATGCTCTCCAGGCAGACAAAAATCCACAGCTCAGCCCACTGTCCTCTTCGCTGTTTTCCCTTTTATTCCCCAGCCACCAGAGCAGTCTTACGTTCTTAAGTCCATGGAATCTGGGAAAACGGTCTTGCTTTAAATATCCAAAATGGTCAAGCCTCTTGTAAACATTCAAAATGACTGTGCCCTCTGGACAGACAAAAGTCCACAGCTCAGCCTGCTGTTCTCTTCGCTGCATCCCCTTTATTCCCCAGCCACCAGAGCAGTCCTCTGTGCAGTCCCTGGCTAGCAGGGCTGATTTTTAGGTTAATTCTTGGGTCCTACCACCACTTGGCAATCTCCAAGTTGTCTGCACCGTCACGCTTGCTCAGGATCGCTGCCAGACCGCAGCTCCGTATGTCTCCTTTTTTGGTGTTTTCATGCAAATTCTTCTGCTAGTTGGTGTTTAGTCCACTTCTATATCCTTCCCTTCAAGGCTCAGGGGTCCGGGATTATCTTCTGTGTCTGTGTTAATTTCCCTTTTCTTTGTTAAAGAGGGTCTATGGAGTCTTTCTGCCTAGTCTGCCATCTTACTGGAACTCCTCCTAGGTTTTCATTTTAAGAGCTGCATTATATTTTATTCTGTGGAGGTTCTCTCTCTCTCTCTCTCTTTTTATTGTAATTTGGGTGAAAGTTTACAAAGCAAATTGACTTTCCATACAGCAGTTCACATATACTTTGTCTCATGACATTGACTACAATTTACCCCAGTGCAACAGCTCCCCTCCCACTTCC
>NW_006922475.1:90133-90809 GCF_000298275.1 Orycteropus afer afer
AAGCAACACTGCTATGAACATTCTGTAAATGTCTTCTTGTGTATATAGCAAGGATTTCTACCTGGGGTGGAATTGCTGGGTCATAGGGTATGGACATCTTCAGCTTTACTGGCTATCGCCAAATTGGTAGCATCTTATCCTCCCAAAAGCACTGTGAGAGTTTTCATTGCTCTACATCCTCATGACCACAGTTTTGCCAGTTTTGATATTTCCCTCCTTCAACCACAGTAGTATGTGAAAGTACCAATTTCTCTGAATTTTTGTCCACTGTGATTACCAGATTTCATCTTTGCTTATTTTGTAAGCCAAATATATATATACATAACTGATTGGTGATGATATTTTGAATACATTTTGATTTCTCTTTTCTAATTAAAAAAAGATACAATTTATTTTAGAAAATTTGAAAAATATATACAACTGAAAAATAAGGACAATCTTCCTTAATCCTGCCATTCAAATATGGTACTAAATAACATCAAACATTTATTGAATTCTTCTCCTAAAAAAAAAAATCACTGCTGTCCAGTCAGATCCAACTCATAGCAACCCCTCCTTGGGTTTCCCAGGTAGTATCACTATGAAAGTAAATTGCCCAATCTTCCTTCCGAGGAGTGGCTGGTGGGTTTGAACTTCCAGCCTTTTGGTTAGCAGTCAAATGCCTTAGGCACTACGC
>NW_006922475.1:91448-94765 GCF_000298275.1 Orycteropus afer afer
TCATATTATGTTATCTATATTCAGGACTGGAGGATGTTATTCAAAGACTTCCTCATTCATATTCATCTGTCTCTCCCTCATCTGTTGTAAACCAACAACCTGGCTGAGCCCAGAAAAGTGTCCTAGAGAAGTTGACTTCCTGCTGTATGTATATTAGGGTGCAACTGACCGAACCCCACAGAATTGGAATTAACAAACAATACTCCGTGTTCATTACTCAGGAAGGCCAACTCCCACTTCTGCCTTAAGGCTTTCTGCTGGTGATCTCTCATTCTACCTGTCCATTCGACAACCCCTTTTAGCTATGTACCTCTTATATGCCTTTACTTCATACTTTTTTTTAGATTCTCTTACCACACCAGCCTTTAATTTAAACCTATTACCTACATTCTCAGGCTCTTGCCTTAACTGTCCTCCCTCAACAATGTTAAGCTCTCTGAACTCTGATCCACAGGAAGTTTAATATTCCATTCTCATATGTGGCCTGGTCATGTGTATGCTTGAGAAGATGAAATAAATTTGGATTTGATCCAGATTCCATGTCAGGAAAGAGTCTGTAATAGATGTATCATTGCTCACCTAGGCTATATGCAATAATTCTCACTCTTCGTATTTCCTCTCTGCACTGTGACCTGATCCCCCATCCATCCATATAGATGCAAGTGAGATTCCAAAAAAACAAACGTGATGATGTAATTTCCCTACATAAGATACTCTAGTGTGTCACCATGGCCTAGAGGATCCTGCTGCAAGCTCCTCTAGCCCCTTCACCTGAGACTTCTGTCTCACTTTTGATGCTGTAGGAATTCTGAGTTGCTGTTCTCTGCCCTACTGACAGTATTTCTAACCTCTGTGCCTGGGCGTATACATCACTTTCTGTTTAGAAAGTGCCTGCCTCCTTGTCTTCATGGAAAATTCCTATTTAACTCAACTCAGAGTACCACCATACATATTACTTATTAATTACAAAGGGAAAAAGTCACCTTTACGATGGAGATACTTAGCTAATACCATTTTAACCAAGTGATCAAAATTATCATTATCATCAATGGGACAAACAGGTATTCATATGTCTCTTGATGCAATGTACCGAGAATGATACATTCTGATAGTATTTCTGCCAAAATATTTTACCTGAATCTAATCTAAAGGAAAACATCAGACAAATTCAAATTGAAAGATGCTCTGCAAAACAACTGGCCTAAACTGGTCAAAAATGTCAATGTCCAAACAAATGTCCAAAACAAAACAAAAGGCTAGGGAACTGGTCTAAATTAAAAGGTGCTAAAGAAACATGACAACTAAATGCAATGTGTAATCCTAGATTCAATCCTGAATCAAAAGGAAGGAAAAAAAAAAAACCCCGCTTAAGTGACATTTTTGGGAGGATTGGTGAAATTTGAATATATGTTATATGGATTATATGTTAGATAACAGTATTTGGTCAATGTTAAATTTCCTGAATATAGTCCTTGTATTGTGGCTATCTAGGAGACTTACTTGTTCTTAGGAGATAAGTGCTGAAGGGTTAAAGTGTTGCTATGTCTGCAATTAACTCTCAAAAGTTCAGCAAAAACAAAGGAACAAATATGTGTGTTAATATATCTAAATAGAGAGATAAAGCAATTGTGATAAAGTGTTAACAATAGATCAATTGTAGGTAAACTGATGCTCATTGTTCTATTCTTATAGCTTTTCAGTAGGTTTGGAATTTTTCAAAACAAAAACTTGAAGGGGGAGTAAACAGTAAATTATAAAAACAAACAAAATGTTTTGCTTTAGGTCATGTTTTCTATGAAGGCTTTCATGAGATCTCCCTACACCTCCTCTGTCCCTCCCCCAAGTATACACACATAAAACACTGCATCACCCTCTCCTCTTGACTCTTTATATGATTTTTTTCTCTCTTTGAGCAAGCTATAAGCTCTTTGATATCAGGGTTTGTGTGTGTTGTGTTATATCACTAATGCCAGGACCTTCCATGACACAAATTATACGTTTAATCAATGCTTTTTTTTTTTTTTTTTAATTTTTGAGTTACGATTTGGGTGAAAGTTTACAGAGCAAATTGGTTTTCCATTCAACAATCCATATACATTTTGTTTTGTGACATTCACAGCAATCCCCAGAATGCAACAGCACTCTTGCCATTTCCTCTCTGTACTCACCACTTCCCTTTGTCCTTAGTCCTTGCTTCCCATTCCCTCCCACCATCCTATCTCTATCCCTGAAAAATTCTCCCCTCTTAATCTAGTATGGTTGATTACTCTAATTGAGTGCCTATCTTCCTGGTATCACTGTACACCTTATAGGCCTGTCTATTGTTTGGCTGAAAGTTAAACCACAAGGGTGGAGTTCAGTTCCTGGCTTGAAGGGTATCTAATTTAATCAAGCTGAATCTTTAAGAATGGACCAAAAGCACTCACTGCTATTGAGTCGGATCTGACTCATAGAGACCCCTTCTTGGATTTCCAAGGCAGTGTCACTATAGAAGTAGATTGCCCAACCTTCCTTCCGAGGAGTGGCTGGTAAGTTTTAGCCACCAGACTTATGGTTAGCAGTCAAATGCCTGAGGCATTACACCACAAGAGCTCCTTGAAGAATGGATGGGAATTCAACAAGCAGAGAGGAGTAAGAAAGGTTTCTTAAGAGAGGGATGGTATAAGCAAAGGCAAGAAAGCAGGGATATATATCTTGCATTTATCAGGAACATTTGATTTGTTTGGTCAGAACTGGGGATTGGTATAGGTGAGAATGCATAGTGCACAATAGATTCTTAATAAAAAAAAATTATTTATAAGTGAAAGAATGAGATTTGAACAGTAGGCTTCGCTATAGTTGGAAAGGGCCTTGACTATTGGATTGAGGAATATAAACAACAAATAGTTCTTAACATCCAGGATCTTTTCCCAAAGAACAAGTTTGTTCTTGGGCAAGTCCTATATACATTTTTGTCACTGAATAACAAGAAAACATAGAAGTAAGTATAAGTCTCCAAATGACCTGTTTCCAAAGTCAGGAGAAGGAAATGTCAAACCCTCCTCCACCCAGAAAAAGCCCCATAGTGCATATCTAGCATCCTTCAGATTGAAGGGTGTCACAAAATACTGGCTGAAAAACTAAATAAATGAACCTATTTAGCATGAGTCATACTTGTCTTGAAAATAGTATATGAAGTTAGTTTGGTTAATTTTATTACAAGGAGGTCTGGTGGCATAGTGCCTAAGGCACTTGACTGCTAACCAGAAGGCTAGCAGTTCAAACCCACCAGCCACTCCTCAGAAGGAAGGTTGGGAAATCTATTTCCATAGTGATAC
>NW_006922475.1:98695-102481 GCF_000298275.1 Orycteropus afer afer
AACTATGGGGAGGAAGTGGGAGGGGAGCTGTTGCATTGTGGTAAACTGTGGTCAATGACATGAGATAAAGTATATGTGAACTGCTGTATGGAAAGAATTTGCTCCGTAAATCTTCACCCAAATCACAATAAATTTAAAAAAAAAAAGAATTCTATCCATATGAAATAACTAGAATCTAATACTCTGTTAGGAGTTCCACATTACTCTATTAGATTTCAGTGCTCCTCATGTTGCCATAATTCAAATGTTAGAATAACCCCTTTTAAATTTCTTTAGCCCAATTGAGTTAATTTTCAATTTCTAATAAGCAGCTTTCAAATTTATTGCATTCTGTTTTCTTCCAGATGGATTTGTGGGGAGTGACAACTTAAGTGCAAAATAATTTGATTATTACAACAGAGAAAAGGAAAAGTATGTTTTGAGGTTGTGATTTCCTTGATCATTTATATACAGGCTTGCATCTATCTCTTCTTTGTCCATAGTCACAGCACACTTTGACACACAAACCAAAACAATGATGGAATGGGGTGATGTATATGTGCCATTGCTATTCTGTGAAACAATATTGGATTTAGATTATAGTTCTTTTGAATATTCAGCCAAATTCTACAAAAATCTTAGCTGAGAGGAAAAATGCAATTGACAAGTAACATTTTAAAAATAAATGTTTGGCCCATGTGTGGTGTCCCATTGACATGTTCCAAAACTTTTAATATTACTGGAAAGAAGCCACTGATGGTGGACAAAGTGACTCTAGTTTACAAAGCACGTGGGCATTCCTTTCAAAGAAAGCAAACATAAGATAATTTGAGCCCTTGTATTAAAGTAGATTCAAGTGATAAATCATGTGGGCTGAAATCTACAGATGGACTGTGACACAGCTAATTTAGTCACAACTGTCCACCACAGGGAAACTTCACAATAGATAAAGGGCTATATATCAGTTAGCAAAGCTGTCTTAAAGCCAACCCCAATGTGTTTGCAAGTAGGAGCATAATTCTATGGCTATAATCAACAAAGAAATATCAGGCCAACCCACTGAGCCCAATCAAACCCATATCTCGCTGCAGTTTTATAGAGATTAGTATATCACATGAGGCAAATGCTGTTTTCTAACTTACAATGCCACACTGCTACTTTGCAAAAAGAAAAAAAGTGTAAGCCCTGTTCTTCAACACCAGTGAAATGGAAGCATTAAGAGACATTGTGTTCTGGGTGGCTCAACAATTGTAGCATAAAATAAATGTCTTGTAAGAGAACATTTTTAAAAGTCAAGAAAACGGATAATTAGGGTTTGGAAAATAAACTATCATGATAAAAGTTAAAAAGAAAAGGGATGGGGGGGTTTCTCAGAAGACCCTGCACAGCAGGGTGTACAATGAGGCTCCCTTATTGCGCAGCTATTGCCATGGAAACCAGAGCATCTGGCGTTGGGTATTGTGACGCCAGGTCAAGACCCATTGGTCCTCTCTCCCGCAGATGCCCTCCCGAGTCTTCATGGTGCCGCTGCTTAGTGAATGAATCTGCCTTCCCGCGGAAGTGTTGACTCCAACTAACCTACCTGGAGAGACTAGGGATGACAGAACCTCAGTGTCTTGTATCAGTTCAAGTACAGCAGCCTTCGGTCCGTGATCCATCTCAGATCACCAGCAGCCTATACCTTAGTAGTGGTGTGGCTGCCAACAACAAATTGGTGCTATCTAGCAACCGTATCACCGCAGTCATCAACGTATCGGTGGAAGTGGTAAACACCTTCTATGAAAACATTCAATATGTGAAGGTCCCTGTGGTCGATGCACCCACCTCCATCCTCTATGACTTCTTTGACCCCATAGCTGACTACATCCACAGCGTAGAGATGAATCAAGGCCGCACGCTGTTGCACTGTGTCGCAGGAGTAAGCCGCTCGGCTTCCTTCTGCCTTGCCTACCTGATGAATTATCACTCCATGTCGCTGCTGGATGCCCACACCTGGACGAAGTCTTGTCGACCCATCATCCGGCCCAACAACGGCTTCTGGGAACAGCTAATCCACTATGAGTTCAAGCTGTTTAGCAAGAACACCGTACACATGATCAACTCACCAACGGGTTTAATCCCTGATATCTACCAGAAGGAGGCTGGATCGATCGTGTCAGTGTGAGCCACCCTGGTCAGCAAGATCTACCATTGCACTTATACGAAGATTGAACTTGAACTGTTCTACTGCTGTTCATAGAGAAAACCAGATGCCTTTTATAAGTGCAAGAGAAAAGGAAGGGTTGATGCTGTTTTTAACCTAATTACTACCTATCAAAAATAAAATTCTTTGAATGTAAGATGGTGAAAATATGTTTTACTGTGTGAGTGGAAGGTCATGGCTACTGAAGCCTGGCCACAGAGGAGGATGAGGATGTCCAGCTCTCATGGACCTGCCAGCAGACCCAAGTTATGTGGCAGGCCTGGAATCCTGCATCCCTTCTCCAGGCCCACTAATCCAAGAGTAAGTTCCTCAGAGTCTCACCTAGTTCTTTGGATTTTAAAGCCAGAGCTTCAGGTATCCTGTCACCTCTTGTGCTTCTCATGGTAAGTGTCAACTTACTGGAGAAGTGTTCGTCAAGAAATGCTCCAAGAGCCCTGGGGAAGCCGGAGGCCACCTCTACTGCCACTTTCAATCACAGTGGCCAAACTATAATTCTCTAGATAGGGTTTATGCATAGTTTTAAAAGAAAGTATTCTATATGCATTTTATTTGTTGTTGTTTTCAATGCTGTTCTACGTGGCAAGGTCTCAAGATGCCCTCTGTCATCCCCCACCAGGTTTTGATGAAGGGGGGGGGGTTGATGGGCAGTGGTTCTGACAGCTAGATGTACTGGCCAGCACCCAGCCCTGTCATCTCTGTTACCTCCTCCCTATGTAACTTCGGCCTTTCAGAGCCTCAGTTTCCTCACCTGTCAAAAGTAATAATAACCCGTCTCTCATCTGTGGTTGTGAGGACTAAATGATTAATTAAACTGACACATGGTACTGCTTAGTATAAACAGTAACTCTGGTTATTAATGATATCCTTTGGCCCTGCTAGTCAGAGGTCAGCACACTCATCTTCATTTTCCTCTGTATGCACAGCCCTTTATTATTTACGTTACTCTTCAAAAAACTCATCCTACATGTTTAAAAAAATAAATGGTTTAAACTCTTTTTAGACGCAACTTCAGAGGAGATCTAGATTTAAAAACCTTTTCAGAGTCCCCTTTGTGTTTAATCCATGTGTAACCAAGGTGTCATGAAGGAAGGAGTGCACTTACAGCTCCTCCCAAAGTGCCTTGTTTAGAATCACTGACCATTAGATAGAGTCAGTGCCCTGGTCTGGCTAACTACGGGGATCCATGGGGATACTTGCCAAAGGCACAAATGAAGGGGCCCCACAAGTAGGTCTTGGAATCTAGAATTGTTCAAACTCAAACTGAGATGTGGGAATCTGGCCTGGGATCAACTATTCTAATCCAGAAGTTTTCAGACAAACAATATATGAAACAAATCAAAGCACAATTGTTCAGCTGTTCCAGCTGATAAAGAGCTGTGGATCCAGAGCCCAGTGGAGCTCCAATGCCTTTTCTCTCCAAACCTACCCAACCCCCATTTTCGCAAAGGGAGTGCCTAGGGGAACTATTAGGGTGGAAAGAATGAAAATCACTGCTGTAGACATCCTTCACTTTTACAGATGGGAAAACAGGCCTACAGAGTATAAGGACCAGTGCAGCAGAGCCCCCACAAAATAGCAGAAACCTAGATGGAAAATTTCTTTCA
>NW_006922475.1:102676-103229 GCF_000298275.1 Orycteropus afer afer
ACACCATAAAATTAACTCTTTTTGGAGATACATTTCTATGAGTCTTACTACATGTCCAGAGTCATGTAATCACTGCCATAATCAGGACACAGAGCAATTCCATCATCTCCCAAAAATTCCCTCATGCTTCCCCTTTGTAGTCAAACCTTTGTCTCATCCCAGCCTTTGGCAAACACTGACCTGTTCTCAATCTCTATAGATTTACCTTTCCAGAATGTCACATAGAGGAAATCATACAGGATATAACCTCTGGAGACTGATTTCTTTCACTCAACACAAGGCCTTTAAGATTCATCCATGTTGCTTTTTATGAATGAGCAGTATTCCACTGCTTAGATGTACCACAGTTTGTTTTACATTCATCCACTGAAGGATATTTGGATTGTTTACATTTTTAGGCAACTATGAATAAAGCTGCTATAAATCTGAGCCAATGGCATTAGTATCCATTAATGATCCTTGCCTTAATCAACAATTATTACATTGGGAGATATTTAATTTTTTAGTGGCTAAGACACTTGCCTGCTAACCAGACGGCTGGCGGTTCAAACCC
>NW_006922475.1:103560-118549 GCF_000298275.1 Orycteropus afer afer
TTGTGATGTTATAACTATAAATATTTATGCCTGCTTTTATTAGTTTTTGTTTGTTACATGGTCTATCTTTTCTCAGTGATCAAATTGGTGAAGCAATTTCATAACAGGCTTTACTATTTGGTAAATGACATTCCCTCCAACTATGCTTTTTTCTTAGAGGGTTTTTTATTTGGTTGGTTGTTTTGTTTTTGTTGTTGTTGTTAGATTCTTTCTTTTTTCTCTCCTGAAAAGAAAAACTGTTAGGATTTTGATTGAAATTAATATTTTCTTGTGTATCAGTCAAAGTCTAATCTGGAAAACAGAAATCACATTCTTTCTTTATCAGAGAAAATTTAACATTAAAAATTGTGTAACCAGGTATTGGAGGACCAAAAAAGCAAAACTTGGACACACATTGTATATATTTATACATATATAAACTCTTAAATAAGAGATCATCTACCCTTGAAATTAGAGTACAATCTCAGTCTAGTTTATTGTATTGTACAAATATAAATTTCCTAGTTTTAATAATGTACTATAGTTATGTAAGATGTTAACATTGAGGGAAGCTGGGTGATGGACACATGAAAACTCTATTAATTTTCCCACTTCTCATGAATCTATAATTATTTTAAAGTAAAAATTTGAAAATAACATTTTAAAAAAAGATCATTTACCCAGAATGTTTGAAATTTGATCAGTTAAGCATTAACCATATTTCTGATGTTTATATATGTTAACTTCAAAGGCCTGCAATGTTAGAAAATTGTGCAGTGAAACACATACACGCAAATTCAATTCATAGTAATTCAATTTTTTCAAACCTTTTTTGCCTGCTAAAAGATTTAGCACCATATCTTTCATGTTACCAATGAGACATCTGTGACTTCACATGATCATCCATTTTGGTCTACAATGTTGAAGTAAAGATATCCAATAAGAGAACTTCCCTTATCTATGAGTACTTAAAATCTCAAACCCAGCTATCTTTGTTACTCTTTCCCATACACTTTCACCATTCCCCTATTAATGAGATGTGGGAAGGTGGGGAGGTGACCACTTGATCACATTTGGGGAGCTGCTGGGGAAGAAGAGGCAGTGAAAACATGAATTTTGTGGCAACATTTTGGTGCTTGGGCCAGACTCCCTGCCAGGTCCTCTCCATCCAGAGAGATAGATCAAGCTTACAATCACGTAATTGTGTTCAAAAAGTGTACTTAACAAGATTTTCTGAAATAGGGCATGGAAGAGTGTCAGAATCTGGACTCCCAGTTAGCCTCTCTCTCCAATAGGTTCTATGGTGAGGGAATAAAGAAAGTGTGAGACCTGACAAAGTTAGAAGGCCTCTGTGATTCATAGGATTGATAGAACTCTTGAGGGTCCATGTTTAGGCAGGATAGAAACCTATGCTGGAAAGAGTAAGGTTTAACATTAATTTCTAGCTTTATTACGTTAAAGTCAAAAAATGTTTCCTGCATAATTTTTGCTTTATACAATTGAGATTTTCTTGTTAATTGTTTTTTGTGTAGTGAAACAGAGGTAATATCTATTGGTAAGATTCTAAGCTTACATATGTTCTACATATTTTATTATTTTTTAAAAATTTGATATTTGAATAGGTAATACACTTGTGGTTCAAAATTCAAAAGGTGTATAAGGGTATATAGAGTGTAAAGTTTCCTTCTCATCTCAGCTCTCCAACCAACCAGTTCTCCTCCGCAAAGGCAGTCAATATTACTAGTTTCTCCTGTGTTCTTCCAAGATATCATTTTATGCATACACAAGGAAATACATATGTATATTTATATACACATATTTATATACATATTTATATTATATTTATATACCGGAATCACTCATTTGTCTATGCCAAGAAATTTGGAAGACAGCTATCTGGCCAGCCTACTGGAACAGATCCATACCTCTGCCCATTCTAAAGAAAGGTGATCCAACAGAATGTGGAAATTATCAAACATTATCATTAATATCACATGCAAGTAAAATTATGCAAAAGATAATTCAAAAACATTGTAGCAGCACATCCACAGGGAATTGCCAGAAATTCAAGCCAGATTTAGAAGAGGACATGGAATGAGGGGTATTATTACTGATGTCAGATGAATCTTGGTTGACAGCAGAGAATACTAGAAAGATGTTCACCTGTGTTTTATTGACTATGCAAAGGCATTCGACTGCATGGATCATAGCAAATTATGGATAACATTGCAAAGAATGGGAATTCCAGAACATTAATTGTGCTCATGAAGAACTTGTACATAGACCAAGAGCCAGTTGTTTGAATAGAAGAAGGGAATATCACATTGTTTAAAATCAGGAAGGGTGTGCATCTGGGTCATGTTCTTTCACCATACTTGCTCAATCTGTATGCTGAGCAAATACTCCCTCCAAGAAGGGGAATGTATGAAGAAGAATGCAGCATCAGGATTGGAGGAAGACTCATTAACAACCTGCAATATGCAGTTGACACAATCTTGCTTGCTGAAAATAAGGAGGACTTGATGCACTTATTGATGAAAATCAAAGACTATAGCCTTCAGAACAGATTACACCTCAACATAAGGAAAACAAAAATCATCATAACTGGACCAATAAGCAACATCAGTCCCTGGAGAAGGACATCATGTTTGGTAAAGTAGAGGATCAGCAGAAAAGAGGAAGATTCTCAAGGAGAAGGATTGACACAGTGGGTGCAACAATGGGCTCAAACATAGCAACGATTGTGAAGATGGTGCAAACTAGGAAGTGTTTTGTTCTGTTGTATATGGGGTCCCTATGAGTTGGAAGTGACTCAACACACCTAACAACAATAATTTATATATTTTTTTCAACTTTTTCACAAATGGTAGTATACTTTACACATGCCCCATCTTGCTTTTTTTTATTTAAAGATCATGTTTTATATTTTTATATTAGAGGTTATATTAAGTCAGTGATGAAGAATGTCTGCATTCTTTTTACAATGGTATACTATTACATTATATAGAAGTACCATAATTCATTTAACCTGTCCCTTATCAAAGGTGCTTTGGTGGTGTAGTGGTTAAAACATTTGCCTGCAAACCAAAAGGTCAGTGGTTTGAACATACCAGCTGCTGTGTGGGAGAAAGATGAGGCAGTCTGCTTCTGTAAAGATTTACAGCCTTGGAAACCCTATGGGACAGTTCTGCTCTGCCCTAAGGGATTGCGATGAATTGGAATCAACTCCATGAAAGTGGGTTTTTAATAATACTGCAATATATAAACTTACAGTTAATATATATACATTATTTTGTACTTGCAAATACATCTATAGGATGTTACTAGAAATTGAAAAAAACAAAAAGAAACCCACTGCCATCAAGTTGATTCCAACTTATAGCGACTCTCATAGGGTTTTCAAGGCTGTAAATCTTTACAGAAGTAGATTGCCTCATCTTCCTCTCACAGAGCAGCTGGTGGGTTTAAACTGCCGGCCTTCTAGTTAGCAGCCAAATGTCCTACCCACTGCACCACCAGAATTTCTTAGAAATGGAAATAGTAAACCTAATTTCATATTTTTTAAAATTTGATAAACATTGACAGATTCACTCCTATGGATATTGTCAACACCTACCAGCAGTGTATACGAAAGTGCCTATTTTCCTACAGACTCAATAGTACAGTGCATTATCATACTTTGTATCTTTGCCATTCTGATCATTGAAAAATACTATCTGTTTACTTTTAATTTGCATGTCTATTATTATGAGTGGGAGCTCTGGTGGCCTAGTGCCTAAGGCACTTGACTGCTAACCAGAAGGTTGAAGGTTCAAACCCACCAGCCACTCCTCAGAGGGAAGATGGGGCAATCTACTTCCGCAGTGATACCACCTGGGAAACCCAAGGAGGGGTCACTGAGTCAGAGATGACTCAACGGCACACAATAACAACAACAACTTATTATGAGTAAGTGCCAGCAACTTTTCATCCCTTTAAGAGCCATTTGAATTTTTCTTTCTATGAACTAGCTGCTCATATAAAATTTTATTAGGTTATTAGTGTTTTTTCTTATCAGTTTGTAAAAACTCTGTTGGAGAAATGAGGTATTTGTGATAAGAATTTCAAAAAATTTCCCGATTTCTTCATTTGGCTTTTGACTTTGCTTGGAATAGATTGCCATGCAGGGATTTTTCTTTTTTAAGTCAAATATATTTAAAGTTTTCTTTTATGATTTTTGGGTTCTGTGTCATTCTTATAAATATTTTCTATACTCTAAGATTATACTAAAAAGGAACCATGGTTCTTCAAGTACTTTCATTATTTACATTTTAACATTTAAATATTTGATCCACCTGGAATAAATCCTGGTGTAAAATGTGAGGTATGTATCTAAGATTATCTTCTTTTTAGTTTGCTATAATTGCCGTCATATATTAATAATATAATTTAAAATACATGTTATATTTATATACAATCTATACATGATTTTACATACACTCTTGTTGTTGTTGTTATGTGCCGTCCAGTAGGACCCGACTCATAGCGACCCCTCCTTGGGTTTCCAAGGCAGTATCACTACGGAAGTAGATTGCCCCATCTTCCTTCCGAGGAGTGGCTGGTGGATTTGAACTGCCAGCCTTCTGGTTAGCAGTCAAGTGCCTTAGGCACTATGCTACCAGAGCTCCCACATATATTCTTAATAGTATCATATTCTCTATACTCATATTTATTTTTTGGTCTGCTTGATATGGCTAGAACTAAGAGGTATGTTGGTCTCATACTGCTACTGTCTGTCAATTTTTTCCATGTATTTCTAATATTTTTTCTTTGTATTTTTGATAGCGTGATTGTATGGCATTGAAATGTAAAACAATGAGAATTTTATTTATATTTGTGCCTTTTTAGTAATATAATATTGACTCTCTTTGCCTGATTAATAAATTTATCTTGAATTTCTAAAATTGCCAACTCTTTTTTTGTGTGTGTCTGCATTTGCCTAATATACCTTTGTCTATTTTTTACTTTGTAACTTAAGGTATATGTCATATAACTAGATTATACTTGAATTTCATTTGTTCAACCAAGACTTTCAATGAGGGATTTACTTTTTTGTTAATTCTGAATCTTTGAGTTTTTGTAATTTTGTTCTATGACTTTATTTATTAACATTTCTCTGTCATTTTCTTTATTTTCAGTTTCTTCTTTTTATCTTTTCCATTATTAAAAAATATATTTCATTTTATTAGTTGAAAGAAGCTACCTGGAGGAAGGGGAAACTTGTACTTTTTATTTCATACATCTTTCTACTTCCTGAATTGATAGGGTAAATATCAAGCTCTCCTCTTGCCCAAGAGGATCCCTGTTTGGCTGAGAAGAGAGCCGTCTTGCACTGAAGGAGACTTTGCTTTCACGCTCCTTGATTGCACTTTGTGCTGCAAACCATTAAACATTTGGCTATTACCCCGGAAAGAAGCTACTTCTGTAGTGATACTGTCTCGGAAACCCAAGGAGGGGTCACTATGAGTCATGTCCGACTCCACGGCACATAACAACAACAACAACATTAACTGAAAGAAAGGTTGGAGGTTTGAATCCACTCAGAGGCTCCTCAGAAGAAAGGCCTGGTGATCTGCTTCCTAAAGTTCACAGCCATGAAAACACTTTAAAAATCGTTTGGAGCACAGTTTGACTCTGACATGAGTTGGAATCAACTGCATGGCAAGTGGTGGTTTGTGTATCTTTAGTTTTCATAAAAGCTTTCTTTAACTCACTTTTTATCTACTTGATAGATCAAGACTGAAATGGGATATTTTGAATCACCCTTTTGAGATATAGAATTTGTTGTTGTTGTTATTTGTTGTTATTTGCCATCGAGTCGGCCCCCACTCCTAGCGACCCCTCCTTGGGTTTCCGAGGCAGTTATCACTACAGAAGTAGGATTGCCCAACCTTCCCATTCTAATTCACGCTAATGTGAACTTGGATTTTAGGTTTAGATATTTTTACTACTATTTAAAAAAATAAAAATCTACTTTGAGAAAATAAATTTTGGGATTCATATTTCATTCTATAATTAGACATAGTACAATTATTTAGATGTACTTCTATTTTGCCTTGACAGTGCTCCCCTCCATGATGTCCCCATTCTTGAGCTTTTATTTTTATTTCATTTCTTGGTTGGTTTCAATATATTGTTGTGGTGAAATGAGTTCCTTTAAGTGGCCTTTTGCCTCGGCTCTTTGGAAAACAGGTTGAGAGATTTTCCCCTTAGACCCTCAGGAGTTAACTTTGCCCTAGTTTTCTACCTCAGAGGGTCTTTTGCCAGGTTGATTGACATTTCCTGAGTAAGCTGTAAACAACGTGGTTTTATACATTTTGTTTGGTCCTGGGTTGCAGCCTGCCCTGTGACTGCTATGCACCTTGCGGGGATTGATCATAGACTATGCAAATGAAGTGAGTTGTAGCCTACTATGCAAATGAAGTGTCTATGGCCTACCGAGAGGGGATTGATCAGTTTGTGGCCCCTCCATTGGGAAAGGCCATGTCTTGAAATTGACAAGGAATTGTATACATAAGCAGCCAACCCCACCGAGGTTTAGAGTCAAACGAAAGCAAAAGGAAGAAAGAAGACAGAAGCAGAGAGAGGAGGCAAGGAACCTCCTAAAAGAACTATGTGTTGTTGTTGTGTGCCATTGGGTCGGACCCGACTCATAGCGACCCCTCCTTGGGTTTCCGAGGTGGTATCACTACACAAGTAGATTGCCCAACCTTCCTTCTGAGGAGTGGCTGGTGGGTTTGAACCGTTAGCTTTCTGGTTAGCAGTCAAGTGCCTTAGGCACTACGCTACCAGAGCTCCTAAAAGAACTATACCACCTGTCAAGGGCTGTAACACTGAAGACAAGCCCAGAAGGGTCCCAGCAGCAGAACCAGCAGTGATGAATGAGTGCCAAGAGGAGCCCTGCATAGCTAAAAGAACTGTCCAGCACTGAAGGAGACTTTGTCTACATACTTCCTGATTCTAATCCTAAGTTGTAGCTTGTTGATCCTGATCCCAAGTTGTACTCTGTTCTTTAACAAACCAGTTACATGTAAGCATGGTCTGTGAGTTCTGTGTGGCCATTGCAATGGATTATTAAACCCAGAAGAGAAGTAGAGAGTACCTTGGGAGGAATAACCGGTGTCAGAATTGGTAAAAAGTTTGGACGGAGAAGGTATGTCTGACCTCCATCTTATGGGAATCAGACTTGGGCTGATGCTGATCTTGAGTCTCATTATCTCCCCTGAAGTTAGGTTCTGATGCTTTTACTACTACTAGACCATTTTTACAATTTTAAATCCATTTTTTTCAAGGAGGTATTTTATTTTATGATCCCTTAAACAGCACAGTTTCTTCTGACATCTTCTTCTGACATCAGATGTCTTCTGACATCTGACTTGAAAGACAACACAGATGTATATTACATATTGGGATCATAAATTTTTCTCTCTAAAACTCTGTATATGCCCCACTATAATCCAGCATTTAGCGCTTTAATGGAGAAATTTAAGGACAGACAGAGTTTTGTTTTTATCAGGACAGTCTGATTTCATTTTATTTTGTCTGAATAATTATAGAACCTTTAATATTGTGGCTTAAAACTTTTTCCGGGATATGTTCAGTTGTGTGCTTCCTTCTACTAACTTGGATTAGAACATAATGGGCTCCTTTCAAGCATTCTTCCACAAAGGAAAAATTTTCTGTTCTAAGTTATTTTTATTACTCCTGTTACATATGCCTTTGTTTCTCTTTTTTGTTGTTGTTGTTAGGTGCTGTTGAGTTGTTTCTGACTCATGCTGACCCTATGTACAACAGAACAAAACATTGCCTGCTCCTGTGCCATTCTTATAGTCTTCACTGTGCTTGAGCCCATCATTGCAGCCACTGCGTCAATCCATTTCATTAATGGCCTTCCCCTTCTTCATTGACCCTCCACTTTACCAAGCGTAGCATCCTTCTCCAGGGAATGGTCCCTTCAGACAACATGACCAAAGTAGGTGAGATGAATGCTTCCAAGGAGCATTCTGTCTGCACTTCTACAACACATTTGTCAGTTCTTCTGGCAATTCACAGTATATTCAACATTCTTTGCCAACACCATAGTTCAAATGCATCAATTCATCTTTGGTCTTTCTTACTCATTATCCAGCTTTTGCTTCAGTCAGGTGCATCTTAGTCCTCAAAGTGACACCTTTGCTTTTTAACATTTTAAAGAGGTGTTTTTGCAGTAGATTTGCCCAATGTAATACATCATTTGATTTCTTGACTGCTGCTTCCATGGGCATTGAATGTCTAATAGTCTAATAGTCAATTGTCTAACTTGACTAATAGTTGAGTTTATTTTCTCTTGACACATTTCTTTGGGTGTTACAATTTAATTAACTCAACATCAGTAAATATCTTTACTTGCTTGACTAAGAGGTAAATCACTAAAAAAATTACTTTTGTTGCAGTTTCATTTTTATTTTTATGAAGAAATTCTGTTATGATGAATTATTATTTTATGTTTTCTAATTTTTCTCACCATTGCTTTCCTGTCACTTGGGAATATTGTGATGAATGCTTAGTCTGATAATATTGATATATATTATTTTCTTTTAGCAAAGCTATGATGTTATTGCATAATAAATGCTTTACCATCAAATTTGGTAAAATAATCTGCCCTCTACTGTGCCCTAAAAGCATGACATTTGAAGTCCATCTTTCTTGTTTTGACATGATAGATATGTACCGATAATTTTTAAAATCATGGTGTGATATGCATAGCACTTGAAATGCTGCCAAGTTGTAACAGCACCGCTATGATTCGTACTGCACTGAGCAGCACTGCAAAGTGATGAGAACATTACATATGATCTGTCTCAACTATTAAATTCTGTGTTATAGTGTGAAAGTAGCCATACATGATACGTAAATAATTGAGCATGCCTGTGTTCCAATAAAACTTTATTTATGGACATTGAAATCTGAACTTTCATTTAAGTTTCATGTGTGTTGAAATGGCAATACAAAAACAAGTGGTGGTCTGGATTTGATCTGCATGCGATTGTTTTTTGAACTTTGCTCCAGTGAATGGGTCATAGCTCCAGCTAGCTTGCCCGTATTCATTGAGCTTGATGACAAACACTGAGCCTAGGTGAAAGGAAATCTTCTGTTTAAAACAGCAACACTAACACCAACCATCATAACTCTACCATCATTATACCTCTTCCTAAAATCCTTTAATGGTTCATTCTAGATTCCTCAAACTTCAACAAATTTCAACTTCTGATTCTTCCCTGACTCTTACGGTGACAGCCATACTCAGTTTCTTGAATTTACCAGAACTTTCACATTCTTAGGCTTCTGCACTTGTGTAGATATCTTGCTTCCTCTTCTTGAAACACATTCCATGTCTCCACCCTCAACTCCTACCAATCCAGCTCCTATTCTGTAGGAGCCTTCCCTGGTCCCTCTAGCCTGATGATAACAATGTTTGTTCTATGAACTGTCACAGAAATTTTGGTATAGGTTATAGCCCTCATCACTCTGTATTCTAGTATAGAATTTGTTTATACATCTTTCTTAGTAAAAGTAGCTTCAGGAAGAGATTATCTCACTTTGGGAGGTTTTCAGCCATTACTTTTTGCATCCCTTTTCACTCCTGCCCTATTTCTCCTTTTCTTCTGGGACTCTGATGACACAAATGTTAGATCTTTTACTGTAGTACCACATATCCCTGAGACTCTGATCATTTTTTTTTTTTCAGTCTATTTTTGCTGTGTTTTTCAGATTGGGTAATTTCTATTGTTCTGTCTTCAAGTTAACTGATTCTTTCCTCTATACCCTCCTTTCTGTTGTTGAGCCAATACATTGTTTTTTATTTTAGTATTATACTTTTTAGTTCTAAAATTTCCATTTGGTTCTACTTTATATCTTCTGTTGCTGAAACTTCCAATTTGTTTGCTAAGACTTTCTAGTTTTTCATTTGTTCCAAGTGTTTTTATTTGCTTGTTGAGGCATTTTTATGATGGATGCTCTAAAATCATTGTCAGATGATTAGAACATATGAATGATCTTATTTTTGGCCTCTGTTATGCATTTATTTATGTTTTCTCCCCAAGTGTTTAAGTCTTCACCTCTGGTACCTGTGATTGTGACTTCATTTGGAAATAGTTTTTGCAGATATAATTAGTGAAGTTAACATGAAGTCACACTGGAGTAGATTGGGCCCTAATCAAATATGATTGTTGTCCTTATAAAAAGAGAAGACACACAGACAGATACACAAAGACACAGAGAGAAGAGAGCCACATGAAGACAGAGGTAGAGATTAAAGTTATGCTACTACAAGCCAGGGAACACCTTGGACCCCCAGAAGCTCTAAGTATCAATAAAGGATCTTCCCCTAGAACACTCAGAGAGAGCATGGCTCTACTGATACCTTGATTTCTAGCCTTCTGAACTACAAGAGAGTAAATGTCTATTGTTTTAAGCCACTAAATTGTAGCACTTTGTTATGGCTGCTTTAGGAAACTAATACAGATTTTGAAACTGGGAAGTGGGGTGCTGCTGTAATAAATACCTAAAAATGTGGAAGTGGCTTTTAGATGGGATAATGCATAAAGGCTGGAATAATTTTGAGGAACTTGATAGTGAAAGCCTAGATTTTGTTGAAGAGACTGTTAGTAGAATTATGGATGTTAAAACAGATTCTTGTGAAGGCTCTGGAAGAGGTGAGGAGAGTTGTAGAGAAAGCTTCCATTGTCATAGAAAATGCATATATCGCCACGAGCAGAACGTTGATAGATATATGAGTACTAATGGTGCTTCTGGTGAGCATGGAAATGAGGAACATGTTATTGAACACTGGAGGAAGGATGATCTTTATTATAAAGTGGCAGAGAACTTGGCTGAATTGCATTCTACTGTTTTGTGGAAAGTAGAATTTGTAAGCAACGGACTTGAATATTGCTAAATATTGCTAAAGAGAGTTCTAAGCAAAATATGGAAGGTGCAGCCTGGTGCTTCTTTCTGCTTATAGTAAAACGAAAGAGGAAAGAGAGAAGTCGAGGACAGAAGTTTTAAGTAAAAAGAACCCAGACTTGAAGATTTGGAAAATTCACAGCCCATCCAGATTGCAAAAAATGTGAAAACGTGCTTTGGAGAAAACACCAAGGATGTGGCTGGACAATCATTTGCTAAAGAGATTAGGCATGTGACTTATGGATGTATTCAACCATCTCAGGAGAAAAATTGCCAGATTAAACTGAAGGGGATAGAAATGGGATGGAATGAAGGAAAGCTGCCAGACTTCTGGGATTCTACAGGCAAGAAACAAGCCAATGGAGCTACTTGAGATCATGCATTATCCTTCAAGAAAAGGAAAGAATGACTCAAATATGGAGACCTGGGGGTGGGGCCATTGACTCTGGGTTCCAAAGGGCTGATGGGGCCTCTGTAGGCTCAGAGGAAGGTGGGTATTGAGTCACAGAAAATTCTTCCTAGGTCTTGAAATCTTGTGAAATTTGCTCCACTTGTTGGGTTTTGGACTTGTTTGAAGGCCATGACCCACATTTTCCCTCCAATTTCTTCCTTTTGTAATGAGAATGTCTATTCTATGCAAGTCATACCATTGCATTTTGGAAGCAGATAACTTGTTTTCTAGGTTTCACAGGTCCACAGACAGAGAGGAATTTTGCTCGAAGATGGGCCATACCCAGAGTTTCACCCATAACTAATATAGAAGATGAGAGTTGGTACATTTTTTTTTTGAGGGTTGGTGCTTTTTGAGTTTATTATATTTTGATGAGATTTTGGACTTAGAGTTGTTGCTGGAATGGCTTAAGACTTTTGGGGATGTTAGAATGGGGTAAATGTATTTTGGACATGGGAAGGACATTAACTTTCAGGGACAGAGGGCAGACTGTTATGACTTGACTTTTGATCCGAAGAAGATATGCTGAAGTCTTAATTTCCAGTTCCTGTGAATGTAACTTTACTTGCAAATAGACTCTTTGCAGATGTAATTACTTAACCCAAGGTCATACTAGAGTAGGGTAGGCCCTACTCCAATATGGCTGGCGTCCTTATAAAAAGAGGAGAAAAGACACAGACAGATACACAGAGACACAAAAGGAAGATGGCCAGGTAAAGACCAGTGGATATTGGAATTTTGCTACCACAAACCAAGGAAAGCCTGGGGGCACTAGAAGCTAGAAGTGGCAAGGAAGGATCTTCTCTTAGAACATTCAGAGAGCATGGCTTTATTGACAACCTGAATTTGGACACTCAGGCTCCAGAACTGTCAGACAATAAATTTGTTGTTTTAAGCCACCTGGTTTGTGGTACTTTGCTACAGTAGCCTGAGGAAACTAAGAGCCCTGGTGGCACAGTGGTTAAGTGTTGGGCTATGTTAATAACCAAAAGGTTGGTGGTTCAAACCCACCAGCTGCTCTGAGAGAGAAAGATGTGGCCATATGTTTCTATAAAGATTTATAGCCTTGGAAATCCTATGGGGGCATTTCTATTCTGTCCTACAGGGTCACTGTAAGTTGCAAGCGGCTTCATGGCAGTGGGTTTGGTTTGGGTTTAGGAAACTAGGGATTATCTTGGTTCTTGGCATGATGAATGATTTTCTGTTCAATCCATCACATTTTGAGCATTATGTTTTGAGACTTTGGATTTTATTTAAATCTTATTTAGCAGGCCTCCTCTGATACCATGCCAATGGTGAAGGAATAGCACTGCCAGATAGAAGTCTAGGTTTCCCACTTGACCTTCATTGACACTTGGAGAGCAGGAGCTCCTTGTCACTTTTGGGTGGAAGTGGAGTTCTGACTCCTACTGTTGTTGTTGTTGTTTGCCGTCGAGTCGGCCCAGACTCATAGTGACCCCTCCTTGGGTTTCCGAGGCAGTATACTATGGAAGTAGGATTGCCCAACCTTCCTTCCAAGGAGTGGCTTGTGGGTTTGAACCGCCAGCCTTATGCCTCTACTCTACTAATCTACTAATATCCCACTGGCTTGGAGGAATAGGTGTGCCTCCTTATTGCTCCCATTGCTTCCACTGACATCATGGGCGTCAGTGGTAAAAGCTCTTAACTCTCCACTCGGCTTCTTGTGACACCACTTCAGCAGGGAGAGGGAGCAGTGCCTTGTTTCTACTGAGTCGGAGTGGAAGTTCAGGCTCCCCATTGCAGTGTTGGAGGGTGGGGGAGTTTGAGGCACCTCATTACAGCCTGGCAAGGGTGAAAGTCTAGACTACCAGCAGGGGTGGGAATCTAGGCTCTTTCCAGAAGCAGAAGTCCCAAAATCATTCTGACAACTCTAGTTTTTATAACTGAGTCTGTATGTACTTTGCTCCCTATCTCCCCTCTATCCTGTATTTATTTCTGTCAGTGTGTTCTGGCATCAGTTGGATAATCTTTATGACATTGGTAAGTATGGGAAGAGCTGGCAAATTTTGTTTTGAACTCATTTTTGGTTCTGACATAAAGGATAAGCATAGTTCTATTTATAAAACTAGATAAATCATGACTGTGATGTTACTTATTATTTGTATAGGTTATGTGACACTAACATATAAAGGAGCTTTATACTCCTAAATGCTTCAAGTATTTAGTTGTATAAAAGGAAGTTAAATATATTTTCCTTTAATTTAATAGTTTTCTTCTCTGATATTAATTGACGATACTTACATAAGTATTAACATAATATTGCTACAAATTATGCACTAATTAGTCATTAATGATGTAGCATACTAGATTTTATATAATTTTAAAATATTGATTTATCTATGCATATATTATTCATATAAATTTAGTAAATTCAAACTAAACTCTCCCCAGCTCCAAGTGTACTATGTTAGAATTATGAAACAAGAATTAGTACTAAGTGATATAAGGTTTAATTTTAGAATAAAGAATGGGGTTATAAACCCTAGGTATAAAATGCATTAGGACAGTTTATGTTATGAGATTATAGTGAGGCTGGGAAGAGGTAAGGAAGAAGGAAATGGTGATCAATAAATTTAGAACCCAGGATGTGAAAGCTGGAAAGGATTTTAGAAATTCCAACATTCCTATTTTATTAAGTACATAATATGTGTCTGGTACTTTACCTACCTTATGGCATTTAATATTAGCTGTAAAATGGCTCTTTTCTCCTTTTCACTGATTAGGTAACTGAAGCTCAAACTAATTTGTTCAAGGTGACCCATTCTGCTATCAAGTGGTGGAGTTAGGATTGAACCTAGATCTATATGATTCCATAGTCTGTGCTCCTTCCGCTACACTACTCTACCTCCCATTTGGGTTTTTCAGATTGACTTTTCATGGAAATAATTATAAAATCATTAATTCCACATCCCCACTTCTTTCTCCAGCAAAGGATCTAAACCTTTGAGGTTTCGTATCTATTCTACATGCATTCGACAGATTATTAACTAGCAAGATGCAACAAATAACACAGTGATGAAAGGACTCAGGCTAGTGTGATGGTTATGTTTGTTATGTCAACTTGGCTAGGCCTGGTTGAATGGCTGGGCAGCTTGGATGTAGTATTCCCCATGATGAGACTGGTAATCAACTCCATGGTGGAATCTACTGGCAGCAGCTGAGTAGCTGCCTTTGGGAATGTAGTCTGCTTCCTGTATATAAGGAGAAGCTTTGAGAATTGTCTCTAGCCTATGGCATGCTTGGACCCTGCATGTAGCCGTGTCGTTGCTCAGCAGCCTGCTATGCTCTGCCGACCTTGGGACTTACAATGGACTTAAGTCAATGGCCTGCCATGTGATAACCATTGGGACTGTGCCTTTTTACTTGTCAACCTTGGGGTTTCTCAGCCTCAGCAGCCAGCAGCTGTCTGAGTGAAGAAGAGCCTCTAGCTCCAGTGGGTCGGGAGCAGGAGTGAGAGCTGGTCCCCAAGGTTGAGGGGCTTTTACTCAGCCCTTAAAGCCTCCAAATTGTGAGAAAATAAACTCCTGTTTGTTAAGGCCATCCCATCTGTGGTAT
>NW_006922475.1:118855-121913 GCF_000298275.1 Orycteropus afer afer
CCAGCCACTCCTCAGAAGGAAGGTTGGGGAATCTACTTCCATAGTGATAGTGCCTCGGAAACCCAAGGAGGGGTCGCTATGAGTTGGATCTGAGTCAAGGGCAGTGTGTATCTCTATGGAAATAGATTGCCCAGTCTTTTTCTGAGGATGGCTGGTGGGTTTGAACCCCCAGCCTTCTGATTAGCAGTGAAATGCCTTAGGCACTAAGCCACCAGAGCTCCAAAAGACTTAGGTGAGTGCATGAAAATTATGCAATGTTTCATGATGGAGGATGGATACTTGTAATTGCACTAGACATAGAGTGGTGGCTTAGAGGATAGCTAACTCTCCCAAGGCCACATATCCTGTACAGAGCAAGGATTCAAATCCAGGTCTGACTCCAATCCTCATCCCAACTTGATGCAATTCTGTTGCTTTATTACTTAGTGGGTGGTGCAAATGGTTAACTTTCTTGGCCTGCTAACTGAACAGTTGGAAGTTTGAGTCCATGCACTGGTATTTCAACTACCAGCAGAGTCACCCATGATGGACACTTTCCAAACTAAGACAGACTAGGAAGAAAAATCTAGCAATCTACTTCTAAAAAATCAGCCATTGAAAAACCCTATGGAGCACAGTTCTACTCTGACACACACGGGCTCATCATGAGTCAGGGTTGTCTCAATGGTGGCTGTTTATTACTAAATGATTATGTGGTTGGAAAATGTGTGTGCGGATTAGAGGTGATGCGGTAGGCAGCTTTATAGTTCTTGAAAAGGGCCCAAGTCAGGAACCCCCAACTACAGGACAATGCCCAAACACTGTGGTATTTTTGTCTCTGTCCGTGCAAGTCAGAGTATGAGTATGTGAGAAGTCAATTCCAACTCATAGTGACTGTAATGGACAGAGTAAAACTGCCCCACAAGGTTTCCAAGGCTGTGAATCTTTATGGAAGACTGGTGGGTTTGAACTGCTGAGCTTTGGTTAACAGTTAGTGCTTAACCACTGTGCCATCAGGGCCCCCTGTGAGGGAGACATTGGTGTTAAAATCTCCCAGGTTCTGAGGGTCACCATTTTTGTCATAGTTAACACATTGGTTAATTCAGCTGGAGAAATCACTCATTCAAGATGAAATACCATAACGAATGGAAGAGGTGTTTCAGAGTTAAGTAACTAAACATGAAATATAATCTATATAAAACTACAGTTTGTTAGTTACTAGTCTCAGGGGAACAATTTAAATGTGTGTCTGTGTACAAAGTCAGTTGGGATTTCCATAGCTGCTCCTAGAATATAGCTAAGATTTATTGAGTCAGCAATGAATTGTCTTCCTCATATTTTGAAATTCAAGTTTTTATGTCTTGTCTACTGTTTACAAGTATTGAAAATACATAAAAAACCATATTTATAAAGGAAACCTTGTCTTCAGATGTCAACAAATATTTTCTTATCCATAAAGACTGGAAGTGTGCCCTTTAACAGACCTATTATATGAGAAATAGAAAAATATCTTTTTTAAAGTACAATTGAGGTAAGGTCTATTTTCTTTTTCTTCCAAATACACTACGGATTGAAAACCACACTAATGATTTTTATTGACATCAGAACAAGAAAGTGGAGTTTTCTTATTTTTTTTTAAGGGCTAATGTATGTTGTGGATGTACAAAGGGCTTTTCTGAGTTGCAAGCAGTGATGAAAATCTTTAATTATGCCTTCTCTCAGGCCTGTCCACAAGTAGACTCCACTCTTCCAGAAGATCCTAGACTTTAAAGCAAGAGAAACCAACACTCTGTAGTTCCCACTTAACAATTTTTCGTCATTGCTTCCTCTTACAATAGTATTCTGAACTACAGATTAAAACGCAGGTAGCACAAAAATTTGGTCTTGAAGTGCCAACAGACCTTCGGCGGTAGGGAGCCCTGGCCAGCAAGCCAGACCCCGCGGGCAAACTCTTCTTTTCCTCCGGCCTGGGGTGTAAGGGCGGGGGGAGGGGTGTCAGGGGGCCGTTCTCCCGTCACTTTCGGCGCGGGAGAGGCTGCGAGTGCAGGCATGGTCTAGGGCGGCGCCCGAGCCGCGGGGCGTGGGGCCGACAGCCGCTCCCCGAGCGCGCTTCTCAAGGAGGCCATTATTTCCAGCGGTGCCAAAACTCTGTGCCTTCCTCTGAGGGCGGAGGTCCGGAGCCTTGCGCCTCCTCCCGGCCACACTATCCTTATCAGACCTTGTGGATTCGAGACCCCCGGAGTGCGGGACTGCAAGAGCCGCTGTCTGGGCGCCCCACTGAACTCCTGGACAGGGCTAAGTAGTCTACGACGCCCTGGCCCCGCGTCCGCGCTCGCAGCGGGCGGGGCCGGGCCTCGCCCTTCCCTGCCGCTCCACTCCCCTCCCCCTCCTGAGCCCGCCACGGTTCCCGAGGTGACACGGCCCCGACCCTCCATTCTCTGCCCGAGTATATTTAACTAGCACAACCTAACACACTACTTCCTCCCGCTGACAACCCTTCCCCCGACAGACGCGCCCAACAGCCAACCACCGGCCAGAGTTGGCGTTCGTCCCGATCCCCTGTCGGTGGCGGCCTCGATGGGCGGGGCCCAGGCAGCTAGCATGTTGAGTGGAGCCATGGCTGACGTGAGTCAACAAAGGTCACGTGAGGCGAGTCGTTTACGCCGATTGGCGGCGCCGACCGGGCAGGGAAGGGGGGTCACGGCGGCGGCGTGGGGTTCGCTCAGTGACACAATTACAACAACTTTGTGCTGGTGCCGGGGAAGTTTGTGTCTCCAACGAATCCCCTCATTTCCCTCAGCCCCGCGCGCTCCGGCCATTCCCGCCGTCCCCGCCCGTGGCTGCCCCTTGCCCGCCCCCGCGATGTGACCCTACAGCCCAACCGCCGCTGCTGCCGACCCCGGGGCTCCGCATCCTCTGCCGCCGCCGCCTTCGCCGCTGCCGCGTTGGGATTTTTTCGTCGTTGCCGCCCGCGGCGGAGGAGGAGGCGACGATAAAGTTGGTGTGCCGGTCCCGCGCGGAGATTGGGGGCATCGTTCCGGGCCCTGGCCCAGGGGGGTGTCAGCGTTGGAGTTGTGAA
>NW_006922475.1:122673-126519 GCF_000298275.1 Orycteropus afer afer
TCTGCCCCCACCCCAGATACCTCGCTCGGTCCCTTGCGAAATCGCCCTCTTCTCTTGTAGCGAGAGGAATCGAAGCGGCAGCGCTTTGGGGCCGGGCTCAACTGGGTCGACAAATTTTACGGCTTGTTGAGGGTAGGCCGGTGATCTTCGAGGTGCCTACTTAGGGTCAGGGGATCGTAAATGTGAGCAGATTTTTCCAGATTTCAGAAGTATTTGCCTCAAGGTTTTATTCTTTTCGTTCAGGCAGGCTGTTCGTTATGTGTACTGTTACCAAACATTTTGGGCTTCATAATGTCCCTGCTCCCAAAAGGGGGAAGTTACAGGCAGTTTAGGGCGGTGTTGCATTGCTCTGTTTTCATGCATCTCGATTGGTACGTGTTTTACCTGAAGTTAGGTTACTTGTTTACTTTTTGGATCTTGCTGCCATAGAAGAGCGCAGTTATCTGTGAATGTGTTTTCTTCCTAGAGCCTTATTTCCTGTGTGTCTGACACGCGAGGCCAGGAGGATACGGGTTGTAGTCTCTGTTTATTTGTGTGGAAAGTTGTTGGCACTGTCATTTAGTTAAGTAATGGCTGCTCCTATCGGCCCAAGATGGCGGGACAGGGTGGGAGGAGAAAGTGAAGGGGGGGTTTGGGGGAGGGAGGAGAGGTAAACATGGAAATAAATAGTAGCGATGAATAGGCCTCTCCTTCGGAGTGTGTGGCTCGGTGGTGTGTAATAAAAATTACCCAAGATTATTTGCAAATAGAATTTTTGTACCTTTCCCATGCTTGGAAGGAGCATTCATAAGCCTGGTGTAAATGCTTATCAACCTGTAGCACATTTAGTTACCCATCCATAAGCTATTGAACAAAGGCTGGGAGTCTCAGTCTATCTGCATCAGTTTGTATCTCCTGACCAAAATCTGATTGAAATGATATTTGTCTATTTTTTTTTCTTTATTGGGACCATGAAACTTGGAGTGTGTGTAATAGGTGTTGCATCCATTAGATATTTTCTTTCTAGCTGAAATCAGGAGCTTTGCATTTGACACTTAGCTTTATTGTTGCAATTTGACAAGGAAATACAAAATGATTAAAGTGTAGCATTTTATTTTTAGGTTTTAATTATTATTATTATTTGTTTAATTGTTCTGAATTTTTGTCTGTAGTTGCGTTTAGCACAGCCACATTCCATTTATCTGTAATTACACTTCTATTTTTATTTAAAGTAACTAAATAGAAGGGGTTTTGATTGCAAATAATGATCTGGAAACTAAACTGAAATAATGTTTTTCAGTAAGCCCAGTCCTTTGGGTGGATAAAGAAAACTTATGTTAAACTTTGACTATGTCGGTATTAATTGGTGTCATTAAAAATTATCGCTGGAAAAATGAATAGTGACTAGCTTTGGAATGATTTTAGCACCAATGGTCGTTGGTTTCCTGCCTTGAAAAAATTTTTTTCAATCTCAGTATTTAAGTTTATTCAGAAATGCTTGACTACTGCTAAAGTTGTCATTCCAAAAGATTAAACAAAAGATTTAAATTTTAAGGAGCATTATTTTATTTTGGAGTGATTATTAACGATTTAACATGAGGTTGATAAAAAAGAATTCATTTGGAAAAGTTTGGCCATATCTGTTTCTTTTGGTTATGAAGAAATAAATGGAATCTGATGTTTTATGTGGATAATGTGTAAAATGCTAATTGACAAAATGTTTCAGAATGCACATATTCAGATGAATTCACTGTGTGGATGGTGCTTAACGTTGGGTTTCAGATTGTAATGTTAAACTCGGCAGTTATTATGCACTGTTGGGTTTAAATTTTAAGGAATTGAGCATTTTCAAGTGTTTTATGTGAAGATGTGCATTACTTTAATGTTTGAATACAGTTACATTTTAAAAATGAAAAGCTGGCTAAGCTTCATTATGTTTTGAGGAAGAGTGATAACTTCATGAAATATGGGGTAATTAGATTAACTACTAAGTATTTTGTTGAGCTGAAGGAAAAAAACTTCATTATTCAATTTCAGTGCTAGTGAAGTCCTACTAATAGGTTAGCTGAAGACTCCGTTAGCCTTAACATTAAAGTAACTGTTTTAAGTGCAATAAAACGGTCTGGGACATGCATGCAACCTCATGCAATTCTTGGTTGCATCCTTGTGTGCCTGACCATACCAGTGAAATGTGTAATGTAAAGCTTGTCGTTATATAACCTCTCTATGTTTGAATTGGATTCTAATAGAATGAATGAGCTGGAATGCTGCTATAGGAAATATTACATTATTTAGTGTCATCCATCTTTTTAATTGTCCTGGGAAACATTTTTTTTTTTTTTGGTGGAATGTTGAGCTATGTTGGTTTAAAAATTCTTATTTAAAGACTGAGATTGGGCTTTTCTCTACCAGTATATGTTCAGGCTACTTACCTGTGGAAAGAGCATGGAATTGAATAACTCCCAGGACTTCTTTGTTAACTATGATTTTTGTCACACCACCCTTCCTGCCCCCCCAAAAGACACATTTAGTTTGCACTTTGTATAGTAACTTTTTCTTTCTGACAGAAACGTAGCTATTTGCTACTTGTTTTTGAAAATTCTTACTTCTATATATGTTATTGAATAAGAAAATATAATTCTTGATTTTTGGAAAGCTTTGGAAAATTTAACACATTTAATAAATATATCTTACTTACCCCAAAACATGTATTCCTTTTCCAGGCATGAGGACTCTTTATTCAAACCACTAATTTTTCTTGGTCGTTGAATTTTTTGTAAGAATCACTTATGTTAACTCACAACTCACTGCTGTGGAGTCAGATCTGACTCATAGCGACCCCTCCTTGGGTTTCCGAGACTGTATCACTACAGAAGTACATTGCCTAACCTGCCTTCTGAGGAGTGGCTGGTGGGTTTGAACCACCAACCTTCTGGTTACCAGTCAGGTGGTGCCTTAGGCACTACGCCAGATCTCCCACACCTGTGTTAGAGTCATTGGAAGAAGTTTTTTGTGTAGGTTTGCCATTTGATATACAGTGCCTGGGGTTTTGGATTGAGAAATAGATCAGTAATATAGAAGAGGCATATCTAGTTTTATCACACTTTGTTTTATTGCGCTTTGCAGATCCTGCAGTTTATTTATTTATTTAAACAGATTATCTGGCAGTTTATGGCAACCCTGCCTTGAACAAGTCTATCAATGTTATTTTTTCCCAAAAGCATGTGCTTACTTCGTGTCTCTGTGTCACATTTTGGGAATTTTGACAGTATTTCAAACTTTTTCATACGTTGTTGCACACTTACACTGCAGTATAAGGTAAACACATAACTTTTATATGGACTGGGAAATAAAAAAATTCATGTGACTCACTTTGGTGTGATACTTTATGGTAGTGGTCTGCAATGGAACTTACAATACTCCAAGGTATGCCTGTATGATTTCTATAGTAATAGCTTTAAAATAAAGTGGAAACAGCCAGTGGTTGTTAATTAGAGTTCTTGAAATAATAGCATGATCTCTATCACTTAGCTCTTTGAACTAATGCTGAACCTTGATCTTCTGGTAATATTTAAGATTCTTATTTTTTTAATTACAGTGTAGTTATCGAGAAGTAATTAAAATGTGAACCATTTTAAAAGAAATTAACTATATTGACTTTTTTAGTGTACTTTTGAAAACCTTTTGGATTAAGTTTTTTACATTAGGATAAGGATTTGGATCAAAGTATAGCATAGTTACAAACATGTTGTGTGCCATCGAGTCGGACGCGACTCATAGAGACCCCTCCTTGGGTTTCCGAGGCAGTATCACTACAGAGGTATATTGCCCAACCTTCCTTCCAAGGAGTGGCTGGTGGGTTTGAAC
>NW_006922475.1:126901-129127 GCF_000298275.1 Orycteropus afer afer
GCAATCCTACTTCCGTAGTGATACTGCCTCGGAAACCCAAGGAGGGGTCGCTATGAGTCGGGGCCCACTCGACGGCACATAACAACAACAACAACAATTTACCAGTAGAAAGATTATGTAGGGTAGGAAACTTAGAATAAGTTATGGATTGTTTACTATTTAAAAATGTATGTGCTTTTTTCCTAGGGGATAATAGCATTAAAATAGTTGGCATTTTAGTTTTTTGGGTAATGGAGGTAGTTTAAGATATGTTAAAGCATATATTTTCCTAAATTTGGCTTGCTTGTATGTAAATGGTAGGGGGAAACTATTTACTCAGTTCTAGAGGTGGCTTTTTTATACTGTAATGTTTGGGTGTTGATCATTCCATATCATGTATTTTCTGTTTGTTGGCACTTAAAGGGATATATTATTTCCAAGGCTAAAGAAGGTTAGTATTTGGGTTAAAAAATTAACCACAGAAGTAATGTGATATATTGTGTTTGAAAACAAGGTCTTTAATTTCACGTGTTTTAAAAATTAGATTCTGGTTTGGAAAGTTGTCATTGAAACAATTACAGTCATTATTGTTTACTTGGACAAAATCTCATGTAGTTAGTACACAGGAAAGTGTAGTAACTTTCCTAAAATTTTGATAACACTCCTAGTAATAAAGATATTACTATAAAGAAATTAAAGGAAGTGTTTGCATATTTAGGCACTAATTTTAACTGTAGGGATATAAATGTTGTTGTGTGCCATTGAGTCGGAACCGACTCATAGTGACCCCTCCTTGGGTTTCCAAGGCAGTATCACTACAGAAGTATATTGCCCTTTCTAGCACTGGCTGGTGGGTTTGAACCTCCAGCCTTCTGGTTAGCAGTCAAGTGCCTTAGGCACTATGCTACCAGAGCTCCCAGGGATATAAATAGGCACTTTTTAAAGCTGTGTCGGGTTCTCCCCCCACCCCCAGGCTTAAGTAGCTCTTTTTGTAGAATCCATTACAAATGGAAATGACAGGGAGCATTTAACTTCCACCTCTAAATATTTTAGGTTACTGAGAAAAACTGCCTGAGAGATCAATTTTGTGCCTTATGTGATAAGTGTAGTGATGGGCCATGCACTTTAAACTAAGTGAAGGTTCAGTGCTTGGCTAGCTGCAGAGTGAAAAATCTATTTCAGACTTAGATTGTGTAACTTTTAGTTTCTTTTTATATAGTACCAGTATTTTACAGATTTGAAAGGATTTTAAGGTGTTTTTTACTTTGAAATTAGTGGTGCTCCTTTGGTCTCTTTGGAATTGATGTTGATGACTGGTAACACTGCATTACTATTATTTTTGAAATGTGGTACCCAGAGAGCTAATTTATTTAAAAAAAAAAAAAAAAGAAATACCACCAAATTGTCTTAAGAATTGAAATGGTGGTTAGGCTGTTTAGGGTTTAGGGCCCGCGTGTATTTATTTGTATACTAGTTAATTAATGACATTTATTTAATGAATGCATAATTGAAAATCTTATGTACTTATATGAAGCTTCATATTGAGACTAAAAAAATATTTGAATGTGCACTAAATGCAAGTCTTCTATGCAGGGAACATGAAGATAAAATAAATGGATATCCCTTGCCTGCATTGAGCTTACAGTCCCCTAAGGGTGAGATAAGTATAAAAATGACTAACATAGGAATATCAGTGGCAGAAGACAAGTATAAAGTACTCTGAAAGTTTATGATAAAGATCACTTACCAAGTTACAAGTTAGAAAGGCTCGCTCTTGTTAACAGAATGGGGATTGTTTCTTTATTTGGATATTAGCATGTCATCTTTTAATTTTCTTTGATAGTGAGCGCATGAGAATATTGTATTTTGGTTGACTAATGGTGGTTTTTAAACCACCATGTTTGTAGTTAGAAGAGATTTGTGTAAAGGCTTTATTGTCAAGTTGGAATACTTTGGAACTTGGTGATCTTTGAGTGGCCTGGAGGACAGGACTGTTTGAAGTAGAGATGTACCCAATTTGGTCCTATTTCTTTGTGTTTGAGTGGCTTTGTGATGTTGTTTTTGTTATGTGCCCTAGAGTCCGGCTGCCAGCCTTCTGGTTAGCAGTCAAGTAATGTTGTTGTTGTTGTTTGTTGTTATTTGCCGTTGAGTTGGCCCCGACTCATAGCGACCCCTCCTTGAGTTTCCGAGGCAGTATCATTACGGAAGTAGGATTGCCCAACCTTCCTTCCGAGGAGTGGCTGGTGG
>NW_006922475.1:129227-130695 GCF_000298275.1 Orycteropus afer afer
CCAGCCTTCTGGTTAGCAGTCAAGTGCCTTAGGCACTATGCTACCAGAGCTCCCCTGGTGATAGTCACTGTTAATTCTGATCTTTAGCATCTGTTTATAGTTTACATTACTTTTGGGCCTGATTTGGCCCAGGCTGACATTTAGGATCTAATTAAGATCTGTAACCTGGAAGGGTAGGAGTATTCCCTTATTTAGGCATCTTTAGATGTCTGAGCCATTGCCACTTTGTTCTACAAGCTTTAATTCACACCCACCCCCTCCTACCAGTCACTGTATTGTGAAGAAGTTGATGACTGGAGTTGTATTCTTTTTGTAGATTTGTCTCTGTTAGAATAAATAAAAGATGCTGTTGCTAAGTGTATTTTCGGGGAGGTTGGACTTTGTATAGCTAAGGGTGTTATATAAGGTCATCTAACTCATTTTAATTTAGTATCATGGGTGAAACAACTTTAGATGAAGGATTACTTTCATTTTGTAGATGTATTACATTATGTTCATTAGATCTTCTTTTTGGTGGTTTTTAATGGTTTATTAGGGAAAATGTATAGTATTTTCAAAAACAGAGAAAATAAACCAACCAATCAATCATCATCAGCTTCAACAATTTTCAGTTCTTGGCCAGTTTTGTTTCACCTGTATCTTGCCCTTCCCTCTCATTATTTTGAAGCAAATCTCAGACATCAGTCACATCATTTAATACATAAATATTTCAGTTTGTCTGTGAATGATAAAGATAGATTTGAAACATAGCTGCACTGTCATTATTACACATAAAAATAACTTATTATCAAGTATTGACCAGCCTTGATTTTTGCCTTATGGAAGTTAAGAATTACGTGTTTGGGAAATGAGTAGAAAACAGATATTTAGGTGAATGTATGATGGGAGTTTGTGTTTTGTTCTTGTGGTAGGATTCTGTTTTGCCAGTGACAATAGAGCTAATTTTCTGTAGTAATTTTTTGAATCTTAGTTGTGTGAGTCTGTCTGTTCATATATTTAAGGAAAATTTGTTTCCAAGATAACAATAGTTAAAAATGTTTTTGAATTTCAAGTATCAGAATGATAATTAGAAAAATTTGCTTTGCTTGATTGATTTCATGATCATTGTTGAACTTCTGTGGATGAGGAGGGACTGTGCCATGTCCTGGGACAACCATTAAGATTTGGCCTCTGCCCTGCAGTCTGGGGAGAGACAGACAGATTGTGTGATCATATGATATAGTTAAACACAATAGTAAAAATATATGCAAAGTGCTCTGAATGCTCAGTTGATGGAGCAATTAAAACATTTTATTATGGATATTTTAAAATATTCATAGATATTGATAGTTTAATGAACTCCTGTCTTCAACAATTTTCAAACATTTGGGTGCAGTTAATTTTGACTGGAGAAGTGAGGGAGGGAAAATGCACAAAGATAAAGCATTTGGTCTTTTTTTTTTTTTTTCACTTTTTATTGTGATTTGGG
>NW_006922475.1:131850-139338 GCF_000298275.1 Orycteropus afer afer
GGCAATCCTACTTCCGTAGTGATAACTGCCTCGGAAACCCAAGGAGGGGTCGCTATGAGTCGGGGCCGACTCGACGGCACATAACAACAACAACAACAAGTGCTGCTATAGAAATACCACAAGTGGATGACTTTAACAAACAGAAATTTATTCTCTTACAGTTTAGGAGGCTAGGAGTCTGAATTCAGAGTGCTGGCTCTAGGAACTGGGTGAAGACCCCTCAACCTTGGACTTCAGCTCTGTATCTTGTTCCCAGCTTACTGGAGCAAGCTAGAGGCTTCTTCTAACTCATGTAGCTGCTGAGGCTGATGAATCCAAGATCAGCAGGTAAAATGGCACAGTCCCAAGATTGGTAGGCAACACGGCAGATTGCTTGTCAAGCCCAGGTCCTGGAGACAAAGACTCGGCCAGATGCAGGATCCAAATGTGCCAAAATGCTAGTGACCTTCCTTAAAGTTTCTCCATATATACTGGATGCAGGCCACATCCTGAAGGCCACTAATTAGATGCTCACAGCAGATTCTCCCATGAAGTTGATTATACCACATCCAATCTCATCATGGGGAATAACCACATCCAGCTGCCAAGCCACTCAAAACCACGGCCCAGCCAAGTTGACACACAGCCTTAACTAACGTGGTGGTGGTGTGCTGGTAACCCGCTTTGGGTATATTGCCTTTTCCTTTACCCAAATCTGTACATATTTCTTAGCTAGCAATTATCCCTCCCCTCTCATCCCTGGTAACCAAAAGAGAAAGTTTCCTTCTGTGTGTAAACTTTCCCATGACTTTTAATAATAGTGCACTCATACAGTATTTGCCTTTCTGTGATTGACTTATTTCACTCAGTTTAATGTCCTCCCAGTTCATCCATATTATGAGTTGTTTCATGGATTCTTTATTGTTCTTTAATATTGCATAATATTCCAGTGTGTGTATGTAACATAATTTGGTTATCCATTCATCCATTGATGGGCACTTAGGTTGTTTCTATCTCTTTGCTATTGTGAATTGTGCTGCAGTGAACATGGGTGTGTATATATCTATTCATGCCCTTGCTCTCACTTCTGTAGGATATATACCTAGTAGTGGAATTGCTGGATCAAATGGTATTTCTATTTCCAACTTTTTAAGGAAGTGCCTTACTGTTTTCCACAGTGGTTCCACCATTTTACAGTCCTGCCAGCAGTGTATGAGAGTTCCAATCTCTCCATACCCTTGCCAGTATTTGTTGTTTTCTGTCTTGTTCAAGTTAGCTGTTATTGCTGGGGTGAGATTGATATCTTGTTGTTTTAGTTTGCATCTCTCTAATGGGTAATGATGGTGAGGACTTCTTCATGTGTTTGTTGGCCACCTAAATATCTTCTTTGGTGACGTGCCTGTTCATATTCTCTGCCCACTTTTGAATTGGATTGTTTGTCTTTTTGATGTTGAGGTGTTGAAGTTTTCTATACAATTTAGAGATTAGTTCCTTGTCCAACATGTCGTTCCCCCAATTTTTTTCCCAGTCTGTAGGTTCTCTTTTTACTCCTTTGGAGAATTCTTCTGATAAGAATTCAGTTTTTACAAAGTTCTAATCATCTAGTCTATCTTTTGCTGTTTGTGCATTTTTGGTTATATTTGGTAGTCTATTTATGTCATAAATTAGGGCCTCTAAGTTTGCCCCTGTTTTTTCTTTGATGAACTTTACGGTTTCAGGTTTTACATTTAGGTCTTTGATCCATCTTGAGTTAGGTTTTATATGTGGTGTGAGGTATGGATTTTTTGTTTTTCTGCAAATGGATATCCAGTTTTGCCAGCACCATTTGTTAAAGAGACTGTCTTTTCCCCACTTAATGAATTTCAGCCTTTTGTCAAAGACCAGCTGTCATTAGGTGGATAGATCTATTTATGGATTCTCAATTCTGTTCCATTGGTCAATTAATGCCAGTCTCTTTTGACTGTGTGGCTGTATAGTACGTTTTGAGGTCTGGGAGTGTGAGACCTCCTATTTTGTTGTTCTTTGTAATCCCATTGCTTATCTGAGCTTTCTTTCCTTTCCATATAAAATTAGTCATTGGTTTTTCCATGTCCTGAAAGAATGTTAATAGGATCTGGATTGAGATTGCATTGCACCTATATATTGTATTGGGTAGTATGGACATTTTAACAATGTTCAATCTTCCTATCTGTGAGCATGATAAGTTCTTTTTTTTTTTTTTTTTTTATTGTGATTTGGGTGAAAGTTTACAGAGCAAATTCATTTTCCATACAACAGTTCACATACACTTTGTCTCATAACATTGACTGCAATTCCCACAATGTAATTGCTTTCTTCCCATTTCCTCCCCATAATTACCTCTTCCCTGTGTCCTTCCCACCCATGTACTCCTGCCCCTTCCCCCCCAACTATCTCCCTATGCATACACAGCCCTTCTATTCTCCTATGATTCATCTTTCCAAGGGGTGTATGTACCTAATGTAGATGTTCAGCTCATATACCTGTCTTTTGTTTGGCTGGACCCACAGGAGTGGGTTCAATTCCAGACCTGAAGGCAGCTAGGGGCTATACTGAGGGGTTCCACTAGACTCTGTCAGACCAGTAAACCTGGTGTCTTTTTTTTTATGATTTTGAGTTTTATTCCACATTGTTCTCCCTCTCTATCCAGGATCTCCTACATAGATCCCCCTCTGAGTGGTTGACAGTGGAGCGGGGCGCCATCTAATTCTTCTGGTCTCATGGTCATATAGGCTGAAGATCACATGGTGTATCAGTCCTTTGGATTAATTTTTTGCATGCATCTTTGGTTTTCTTCATTCTTCTTTGTTCTGGACGAGGAGGGACCCATCATTGCATCTAGATGGCCACTCGCAAGCTTTTGAGATCCCAGTCACTACTCGCCAAACTAGGATGTGGAACAATGTTTTTATATAGTATGTTATGCCAGTTGAGCTTGATGTCCCTTGCGATGATGGTCCTGAGCCTATAGGTTCAACTACTTGCTTGCTCTGGGTAGGTGGCTATGGCCAACAAGTGACTACAACCTTATCCCTTGTCAGCTCTAGTAATATACCTCCAAATTCTTACAGAACATACAAAAACAGTTGTAGAAACATTGTCTGCCAACTGTATGCATGGTCATGGTCGTACTCCCCCCTGCATAGACATACCGAATAGTTCAGCCTATCAACCTATCTGTCCACCCGTAGATCAGTGTTTGTGTTCACTGACAACGCAGTACTGTATGTGCAAAGGGTTTATCTTTGTTGTCTGTACCTCCCATGCACTTCTCTATGTCTTTCTCTTCCTCAGTGCCCCACTATATTGATCACTCACATTTGGTACATTGCCTTTCCCTTCCCCCAAATCAGTACTTGTTTCTACCTGTCTAGCAGTGTTCCCTCCCCTCCCCTTCTACCCCTGGTAGCCAACAAAGAAAATTTCCTTCCATATATAATTTCCTTGACTTTTTATAATAATGGACTAATACCATATTTGTCCTTCTTAGATTGACTTATTTCACTCAGCATAATGTTCTCTAAGCTCATCCATGTTATGTGGTGTTTTTCAGATTCTACGTTATTCTTTGAGGTTGCATAATATTCCGTTGTGTGTGTCTACCATAGTTTGGTTGTATCATATGTTCTTACAGTTACAAAGATCTCTTACAGTTTCTTGTAGTATTATTCTGTAGTTTTCTTTCTATAGGTCTTTTGTGTCCCTTGTAAGATTTATTCCTAAGTATTTTATCTTTTTGGTAGCTATTGTAAATGGCATTGTTTTATTTCCTTTTCAGAGGTCTCTTTGTTGTTGCAGAGGAATCCAACTGATTTTTGTATGTTGATCTTGTATCCTGCCACTTAGTTGAATCTTTAATTAGTTCCAGTTGTTTTCTTTCTGAGTGTGGGATTTTCTATGTATAGGATCTTATCATCTGCAAATAGGGATTGTTTTATTTCTTTCTTACCAATTTGGATGCCTTTTAGTTCCCTTTCTTGCCTCATTGACTTGGCTAGGACTTCCAATACAGTTGAATAAGTGGTGATAGGGAGCATCCTTGTCTAGTTGTCTAGGCACAAGAGGAATGCTTTCAGTCTCTCTCCATTGAGAATAATATTGGCTGTTGGTTTTGCATATATGCCCTTTATTATATTGAGGAATTTCCCTTCTATCCCTATTTTTCCGAGAGTTTTTTTATCAGGAATGGGTGTTGGATTTTATCAAATACCTTATCTGCAACTATTGATATGATCATGTGATACTTTTCCTTTATTTTACTTATGTGATGGATTACATTGATTGTTTTTATGATGTTGAACCATCCTTGCACACCTGGTACGAATCCCATGTGGTCATGATACATGATTTTTTTTTTGATATAGTGTTGGGTTCTATTGGCTAGAATTTTGTTGAAGTTTTTTGCATTTCTTCATGTGGGATATTGGTGTGTAATTTTCCTTTTTAGTGGTGTCTTTGCCTGGTCTAGATTATGAAACATGAGTAGAAGTTTACCAGGTATGAAAACCAGTAAAAACTAAACCCATTGCCATTGAGTCGATTCTGACCCATAGTGACTGCCATAGAGTTCCCAAGGTTGTAAATCTTTGTGGAAGTAGATTGCCTCATCTTCCTCCTGTGGAGCAGCTGGTGGGTTTGAACCACTGACCTTGTGGTTAGTAGCCACATGCCTTACCCTCTGCATCACCAGAACTTCTTTACCAGGTATAAGAGGAAAAAGAAGACAGTTGGAGGTATGATGTTAAATGACGTTTAAAGAATTGTGAGTGGTTTGATGTAGGTGGATGGTAGGGTGTCTCAGTGGGATAGGGAGGAGGTAACTGAATATATGAATGGCCCCATCACTCTAGGCAATAGGGATTTGGAGTATTGTTGAGTTCACTTCTTTAATTAGGAGAAATGACATGACCAGAGTAGGTTTTACGAAGTTGTGAAGTATTGATGGATAGATACTAATGCATGTATTTTACAGTAGAATTCTAGAATTCTGCTTCTGCGTTGTATTAGATGTTTTAATCATGGGCAAGTTATTTCATCTTTCAGAGGCTCACTATTCTCATCTGTAAAATGGAAGTTGTAATAGATTTCCTGCAGAATCTTGTATATTGTGTTAGAAATTAATACATATAAAATACCTGGCATTGGGCCTGGTATGGAAAGTGCCCATTACAGGGTAAGTGTTGTCATCTTGGAAAAGTCAATTAAGTTTGAACTAAGAATGTGGTTTAGGAATGAGGAGAGAGATGGAGGCAGATTTGAGATTTCCTGAAAAGCCTTTCCTTAGCTTTCTTAGTATCTCACTACTTTGGCTTTCTTTGCTATCTCTGACCTTGGCCTCAGGCCTAAGGCAGTCACCTGCCACACACAATGCTGTTGGTTTGAGCCTGCCAGATAGCCGGGGCGCCTCTTTCTCGACTCAGCCTTCTAAGAGTCTCATCCATTCACTTAGGAGGTTCTTTTAGGAGCTCTGGTAGTGTAGTGCCTAAGGCACTTGACTGCTAACCAGAAGGCTAGTGGTTCAAACCCACCAGCCACTCCTCGGAAGGATGGTTAGGCAATCTACTTCTGTAGTGATACTTCCTCGGAAACCCAAGGAGGGGTCGCTATGGGTCCGTCCGACTTGAAGGCACATAACAACAACAACAACAACAACAACAACAGGCTTTAATTCTAGGTCCTGTTCTAGGCTTTATTTACTTACTTGCAACTTCAACTTTCTCACTTTTCAACTTATTTTCTGCTTTCAATTTGTATGTGTGTTTTGACTGCATACTTGACTACTCTATCTTGGAGGCACCCTAAACTGGATATATGCAAACTGAAGTTATCGTTTTCTTTAATGTTCCTTATCTTAGTATTACCATTACCCATTTCAGAAACCTTGGAGTCATTTTTGACTCTTTTTTTAAAAACTATGAACTCCTAACAATCAGCAGTCTTGTCATTTTTACATTTTAAATCTCAAATCTGTTTGTTTTTCTCCATCTCCACTACCACCATTTTAATTGCACTGATAATCCTGTTTTTGACTTTTGAAATACTTTTCTGCAATTCTTTTGAATAGTTATACTTGTATATAGTACAAAATTCAAAAGTTATATAAATGATGCTACAGTGAAAAAAATTTCCCTTCTACACCATCTCCCAGTAACTTAGTTCCTATTATTAGAGGAAGCCACTGATAGAACTTTATTGGGTATGTTTTTATATATCAACACATACACAAGCATATCCTGTCCCCCCCCACACACAAATGAGATAATACTTATACAAATTATTAATGTGTGTTTTGTTCATTTTAGTTCTTGCTATATGAAAATATAATTTTTGTATTGAGCTGTCTTGGGTTTGAGAGCTCTCTATCATTCAAGTAGTGAAATGTTGGTGAGGGGATTGGTTTGGATGGTTTTTAAGTTATTTGATTTTGACATTCCTTTTATACATGGTATACCAAAACCAAATCCACTGCCATTGAGTCGCTTCTGACTCATAGCAGCCCTGTAAGATAGAGTAGAACTATCCCATAGTGTTTCCAAGGCTGTATTTTCTACAGAAGCAGACTGCCACATCTTTCTTCCATGGATCAACAAGTTGGTTTGAACTGCTGACCTTACAGTTAGCAGCTGAGCTATTGACCACTGTGCTACCAGGGCTTCTTATACTTGGTATACCCACCGCTGACAAGTTGATTCCAACTCATAGTGACCCTGCAGGACAGAGTAGAATTGCCCTATAGGGTTTCCAAGGTTCTAAATCTTTACGGAACCAGACTGACTGCCTTATCTTTCTCCTTTGGAGGGGCTGGTGGGTTCAAACCGCCAACCTTTTCCTTAGCAGCTGAGTGCTTTTAACAACTGAGCTTTTAACACCAGCGCTCCCTATACCTGGTAGAGAAGGTTGAAATTCTTCAACATGCAAAAAGTATTAATTGAAATGTGTTCACATGTGTTTTCCTAGGATGTTGTAGTTGTTATATGCCGTTGAGTCAGACCCGACTCATAGCGACTCCTCCTTGGGTTTCCGAGGTGGTATCACTGCGGAGGATAGTGGTTGCTTAATTTTATATTTTGTGAACTCTTGGTTGGAATAATTGGAAAATTTTTCCTTTCTATTTTGGTTTCAAGGAGCTCTCGTGGTGCAGTGACATTTGACATTTGACCATAAGGTTGGCAGTTCAAACCCACCAGCCACTCCGTGGAAGGAAGAGTAGGCAATCTATTTCTGTAAAGATCTACTGCCTGAGAAACCCAGTGGGGGTTGCTATGAGTTAGAATAGACTTGATGACATTGGGTTTGGTTTGGCTTGTATCCTCTTTGGTGAAATGTCTCTTCATATGTTTTGCCTATTTTCTAATTGGATTGTTACTTTTTTTTTCCCTACTGTTCAGTTTTAAGAGTTCTTTACATATTCTAAGGAGCTCTGGTGGCGTAGTGCCTAAGGCATTTGACTGCTAACCAGAAGGCTGGCAGTTCAACCCCACCAGCCACTCC
>NW_006922475.1:140872-142390 GCF_000298275.1 Orycteropus afer afer
GTATCTCGTTGTTTTGATTTCCAATCTCAGCAATTCTGTCTTCCATTGATTCAGTTCTGCTTCTTTGCCCATTCAGTGTCTTACCTATTTCTGAAAATTTAGTATTAATCTTCTGGATTTCTGTGTGTAGATTTTGTATCATTTCTAATCTTTCATTTCTTTTGTCATTTTGTTCTTGTATTGTCTTTTGAAATTGTTGAAGGGTTTTCACTGTGTTTTCCTTGATCTGTCTCTCAATTCGTTGAAGATACCTAAATATATTTCCTTTGAATTCCTTATCAGGGAGTTCCAATGCTGCCTCTTCCTCAGGGATGTGTTTTGGGTCTGTATGTGTTTTGGTCCCTTGTTGCTCCTGCTTTATTTTGCTTCGTTGTGTGGACTGTGATGCTCTGTTGTCTCCAAGGCATTGTGACGTTTTTGTGTTTATATTTAATTGGTGATTATATGTTGGAGTGACTTGCCCACGATTTTTGTTTTCTTTGTTTTGTTTTTATGTTATCTGTGCAAACAGGGTACTGTGCTGTGCTCCTCTATTCACTAGATGACAGCACTTATACATTCACCACCTGTCTCCTTTCCTGTTGTCAGCCTCTTGTATGTCCCTGCTGACCTTGGCAAACAGAGCCTATTCCTAGGTCCCTGGAATCCGAATGAGGATGCTATCACTTTAAAATCCAAAATGGTTGCCACTTGTAAAGATTCTAAACGGCTGCACCCTCAGTCACTTAAATATCCAAAATGGCTGCTATGTGTAAACAATTAAAATGGCTGCTGCATGTAAACAATCAAAATGGCTGCTCCCTCGATCACTTTAAATATCCAAAATGGCTGCTGTGTGTAAACAATCAAAATGGCTGTGCCCTCCAGACAGTGGAAAGTCAACAGCTCAGGTTGTCTCCCTCCTTGCTCTTTCCCTTTCTAGTCATAGGCCACCAGTGCAGTTGTCCTTGCAGCCCTAGTGACCAGGGCTGATCTTTAGGTCAGTTATCAGGAATTGGAAATATTCAGGCTGTTGGTCCCATCAGGGTAGCTGACAGTCCACAGCTCTGACCGTCTCAGTACTCACTGTTTTCATTCAGGTTTTGCCACTAGTTGGTGCCTAATCCACTTCTGTATACTTCCTTTCAGAGCTGAGGGCTCCAAGATTATCTTCTGTATCTCTGTCAATTGGATTTTCTTTTTTTTGTTGAAGAGGGTCTGTGTTGCTTGTCTGTCTAGTCCTCCGTCTTACTGGAAGTCTCAAGTTTTCTGCTTCAAAGCTTTTAAGACCCCAGTTGTTACTCACCAAAATAGGTTCTGGAGCAAGATTTTTATGTATTATGTTGTGCAAGATGTGCCTGGTGTCCCCCAATACTGTGGTCCTGACTTGGCAGGCCCAGTGGCTTACACTCCCAAAGTGTTTGACTGTCTCTAAGGGATTACTGCAACTCTGTCTTCTGTTGCTTTTGTAATGATTGCCATTAGTCTGGTAGCGTAGTGCCTTAGGCTCTTGACTGCTAACCAGAAGGATGGTGGTTC
>NW_006922475.1:143005-143998 GCF_000298275.1 Orycteropus afer afer
CTTTAGTGCTGCATAGCATTCCAGTATGTGTATGTACCATAGTTTGGTCATCCACTCTTCTGCTGGTGGGCACGTAGGTTGCTTCCATCTTTTTGTTATTGTAAATAGTGCTGCGATGAACATGAGCATGCATGTATCCGTTCCTATCCTGGCTCTCACCTCTCTAGGATATATACCTACTAATGGGATTGCTGGGTCAAATGGTACCTCCAATTCCAGCTTTCTAAGGAATCACCATCTTGCTTTCCACAGTGGTTGTGTCACTTCACAGTCCCAGCAGCAGTGTAAGAGAGTCTCAATCTCTCCACATCCCTGCCAGCATTTGTTATTTTCTGTCTCGTTGAACCTTGCCGTTAGTCCTGAGGTGTGACAGTATCTCACTGTTGTTTTTGATTTGCATTTCTCTGATGGCCAGTTATTGTGAGCATCTCTTCATGTATTAGCTGGCCACCTGAATATTCTCCTTTGTGAAGTGTCTACTCATGTCTTCTGTCCATTTTTCAATTGGATTATTAATTCCTTTGGTGTTGATGTGTTGGAGTTTTCCATCAATCTTAGAGATAAATCCCTTGCCAGATATGTAATTATGAATTTGTTGCTGTCATTTTTGTTATGTTCTTTTCTGTGGTGTCGATTTCTTTATTCCATATAATTTTCTGTGGTGAGCTAGTTTTGTTTATAAATCATGTTATCCCTTCCTTTTTTGCTATTGTTTTAGTATTTGCTAAATATTTCTGCTAGTCCTCTTTTTTATTTTGATGTGAAGGTTTATAGTTTTTCTTTGAGGTTACCCTGTAATTTATAGTTTTCTTCCCCAAGTTTAGAACAGTCCGTTCTATCTTGTAGTTGTCTTGACTTCTCTGCCATCTATAAGTTACGTAACAACACAGTTTCCTCGCTCTTTTTGGTTTGTAGTTGTCCTCATTTGTCAATTGATGTCTCTGGTTCCCTGTTTACAATCTTGTAGGCTTATTTACTTTGGATAATTCCATA
>NW_006922475.1:144757-147955 GCF_000298275.1 Orycteropus afer afer
AGATTTTGAATCATTTTTAATTTTTCATTTATTTTGTCATTTTGTTCTTGTATCTTCTTCCTAAATTCTTCTAGGGTTTTTTCTATGTTTTCCTTGATCTATGTCTCAGTCCTTTGAAGATACCTAAATATAATTCTTTTGAATTCCTTATCAGGGAGTTCCAATGCTGTGTTTTCTTCCAGGATGTGTTTTGAGTCTTGTATCCTGGTCCCATGTTTCTTCTGCTTTGCCTTGCTTCTTTGTGTGGATTGTGATGTTCTGTTTTCTCCAAGGCATTTTGATGTTTTTGTGTTTATATTTAATTGGTGATTGTGTGGTGGAGTGACTTCCCCACGATTTTTGATTTCTTTAGTTTGTTTGTATGTTACATACACAAGCATGGTACTCTGCTGTGCTCCTCTGTTTGCTAGTTGACAGCAGTTATATACTCACCACCAGTCTCCTTTCCTGTTGTCAGCATCTTGTATGTCCCTGCTGATCCTGGCAAACAGAGCCTATTCTGAGGTCCCTGGAATCTGAATGAGAATGCTGTCACCTTAAAATACAAAATGGTTGCCATTTGTAAAGATTCAAAATGGCTGTTCCCTCAGTCGCTTTAAATATCCAAAATGGTCACCACTTGTATACATTCAAAATGACTGTGCCCTCGGTCACTTTAAACATTCAAAATGGCTGCCACTTATAAATATTCAAAATGACTGCTGCTTATAAATGTTCAAAATGGCTGCGCCCTCGATCTCTTTAAATATCCAAAATGGCTGCCGCATGTAAACAATCAGAAAGGCTACGCCCTCCGAACATCAGCAAGTCAACAGCTCAGGTTGTCTCCCTCCTTATTGTTTCCCTTCCTAATCACAGGCCACCAGCTCAGTTGTCCCTGCAGCTCTTGGTGACCAGGGTGATCTTTAGGTCAGTTCTCAGGTCCCAACACTTGGAAATATTCAGGTTGTTGTTTCCGTCAGTGTAGCTGACAGTCCAGAGCTCTGATCGTCTCTGTACTCACTGTTTTTGTTCAGGTTTTTCGAGTAGTTGGTGCCTAATCCACTTCTGTATGGTTCCTTTCAAAGCTCAGACTCCAGAGTTATATTCTGTATCTCTGTCAATTGGTTTTTGTTTTCTTTGTTGAAGAGGGTCTGTGTCACTGGTCTGCCTATTCTTCCATCTTACTGGAAGTCCCAGTTGTTTATGCATTTATATGTAGCCTGGTGTTTGGTATTAGTAGTAATGCAATATTGTGCAAATACTGGTATTAGCCTCTGTCATCTATATGTTGTGTGCACATTTCAGTGTCCTCCCTTTCCCCAGTGTTACCAAGCTGGTCACAGACTCTTTCCATACTGTCCTTTCACTAACCAACTCAGTGTGTGGACCTGAACTAGTCCGAAATTTTTCTTCCCCTTCCCTCCCATCCTCAGTAACCCTTACCTAAGCAAACGTTTCCTTGGCTTTTTACAGTAGTGGTCTCATATAACATTTATCCTTCTGTGATTGACTTATTTTGCTCAGCATAATGTTCTCCAACTTAATCCATGTAGTGAGATGATTCATGTATCCTTCATTGTTCTTTAATGTAGCATAGTATTCAATTATGTGAATGTACCATAATTTGGTTATCCATTCATCTATGATGGGCATTTAGGTTGTTTCTATCTCTTTGCTAAAGTGAACTGTGCTGCGATGAACATGGGTATACATATGTTTGTTTGTGTCCTCTCTCTCACCTCTTTAGGGTATATTCCTAGTAGTGGAATTGCTTGGTCAAATGGTATTTCTATTTTCAATTTTTTAAGGAAACGCCTTGCCATTTTTCACAATGGTTGTAGCATTTTACATTTCCACCTGCAGTGTATGATAGTTCCAATCTCCACAACTTTGCTTGCATTTGTTATTTTCTGACTTTTTGAACTTTGCTATTATTGCTGGGGTGATATGATATCTCATCGTTGTTTTGATTTGCTTCTCTGGTAGCATATTGCCTAAGGCATTTGACTGCAAACCAGGAGGGTGGTGGTTCAAACCCACCAGCCACCAAAGGTGGGGTCGCTATGAGTTGGATCCAACTCAACCATTCCAGTATTTGCTTTTACTTTCTGAGGTCCAGCTGCCTTCTATTATTTCCTTTTTGGTTAGGGAATTTTATTAGCCATTTTGTTTTTTTAGGATAGCATTGCTAGTAACATTCTGTTAGTTTATTTGTGAATGTCTTCATTTCCATTCATTCTTTTTTTAAAATTGTGATTTGGGTGAAAGTTTACAGAGCAAATTCACTTTCCATACAGCAATTCACACACCTGTTGTTTTATGGCATTGACTACAATTTACCTCCCACTTTCTCCTGATAATTACCTCTTCCCTGTGTCCATCCCTCCATGCACTCCTGCCTCTTGAACTGTCTCCCTGTGCATAAACAGCCCTTCTTTCTCCCATGATAATTCTCTCCAAGGAGTGTATCTAACTCAGGTATATGTTCAATTCTTATGCCTGTCTTTTGTTTGGCTGGAAACCAATTTTTTCCCTCCCCTCCCCTCATACCCCGGGTATCCCACAAAGAAAATTTCCTTACATATAAAACCGTTCTTGACTTTTACAGTAATGGAGTAATACAATATTTGTCCTTCTGTGATGGACTTATTTCACTCAGCATAATGTCCTCCAGGGAGCTCTGGTAACATAGTGCCTAAGGCACTTGACTGCTAACCAGAAGGCTGGCGGTTCAAACCCACCAGCCACTCCTCGGAAGGAAGATGGGGCAATCTACTTCCATAGTAATACTGCCTTGGAAACCCAAGGAGGAGTCCCTGTGAGTCGAGTCCGACTTGACAGCACAAAACAACAACAATGGCTAATGAGCCTGAACATTTTTCATATGTTTGTTGCTGCCTGAATATCCTCCTTGGTGAAGTGTCTATTAATGTCTTCTGCCCATTTTTTAATTGGATTGTTTGTCTTTTTGTTATTGAGGTGTTGGAGTTCTCTATAAATTCTAGAGATAAGCCTCTTGTCCGATGTGTCATTGCCGAATATTCTTTCCCAATCTGTAGGTGCTCTTTTGACTCTTTGGCAGGAGTCTTTGGAAGCAGATAAAAATTTAATTTTTAGAAGGTCCCATTCATCTAGTTTTTCTTTTGCTGTTTGTGTATTTTGGGTTATGCTTCATAGTCTAATTATGTCATATATTAGGGAGGGCCCCTAAATTTG
>NW_006922475.1:149068-149567 GCF_000298275.1 Orycteropus afer afer
TCAGTCTGTGTTAGTTTAGGTAAGTGGTCTGTTTTTAGAAATCTGTCCATTTCTTCCAGATTTTCAAATTTGTTGGAGTATAGTTCTTCATGTTGTTGTTGTTGTTATGTGCCCTCTAGTCAGACCTGACTCTTAGCGACCCCTCCTTGGGTTTCCGACGTGGTATCACTACAGAAGTAGATTGCCGAAGCTTCCTTCTGAGGAGTGGCTGGTGGGTTTGAACTGCCAGCCTTCTGGTTAGCAATCAAATGCCTTAGACACTATGCTACCAGAGCTCCTTAGTTCTTCATAGTATCCTGATACTATCCTTTTTATTTCAGTCGGTTCTGTTGTGATGTCAACCATTTCATTTATGATTTGTGTTATTTGTATTTTCTCCCTCTTTTCCTTTGTTCAGTGTGCCACCGGTTTGTCAACTTTATCAATCTTTTGAAAAAACCAACTTCTGTTCTCTGAGATTTTGTGTTTTCTTTCTATTGTTTGTTTCATTGATTTCTGC
>NW_006922475.1:150656-158023 GCF_000298275.1 Orycteropus afer afer
ATTAGTTGCAAGTATGAATTGGTTGCTGTCATTTTGTTATGTGTGTTTTCATGGTGTCCCTGGTTTCTTTGTTCCATGTTATTTTCTGTGCTGAGCTCATTATGTTTATGAATTGTGTTATCATTTCCTTTGTTGCTGTTGTTTCAGTATTTGCTGAATATTTGTGCTTGTCCTCTTTTTTTATTGCGATGTGAAGGTTTATTATTTTTCTTTGAGGTTACCCTGTGACTTAAAATTTTCTCCCCTATTGCAACAGTCCATTCCATCTTGCAACTCTCTTAACTTTCCTCACCATTTAGAAGTTCTGTAGGTATACAATATTTTCCCTCTTTTTGGTTTGTAGTTGTCCTCACTTGCCATTTGATGTCTCTGGTTCGCTGTTTACAATCCTGTAGCTTATTTTACTTTGGATATGTCCTTAGCTATGGTTTCTGGGTTACGTCATCTTGTGTACTAATGGTCGGTTCTTAATTGTTATTTTTGATTCTCTGTTCAGAGGACTCCCTTTAATATTTCTTGTATTGTTGGTGTGGTTTTAACAAATTCCCTTAGTTTCTGCTTATCTGGAAATCTCCTAATGTCACCCTCATATTTGAGGGACAGTTTTGCGAGGTATGTAATTCTTAGTTGAAAATTTTTCTCTTTCTGGGTTATATATAACATCCCATTGCCTCTCTTTCTGGGTTATATATAACATCCCATTGCCTTCTCTCTTGCATGGTTTCTGCTGAGGAGTCATAGCTTATTCTTACTGGTTGTCCTTTCTGTGTAACTTTTTGTTTTTCCTGTGCTGCTTTCAGGATTCTTTCTTTCGTTTTGATGAGTTTGATGATGATATATGCCTTGGTGATTTTCTTCTGGGGTCTATCCTGTTTGGGGTTTGTTGAACTTCCTGGATGGATATATTCTCCTTTTCATCATATGAGAGAAGTTCTCCTGCAACAAATGTTGGAAAATTTTCTCTTGGTTTTATTTTTCTCTTCCTGTTTCGGAATTCCAATGACACGTAGGTTATTCCTTTTGATGGTATCCCACGTGATTCTTAGGCTTTCTTCATTTTGTTGTGATCTTTTTTTCTTATTAATCCCTTTCCAAAGAAGTATTTAGGTATTTGTCTTCAATCTCATTAATTCTGTCTTCTGTTGCATCAATTCTACTCCTTTGCCCTTTCAGTGTGTTACCTAATTCTGACAATTTAGTATTAATCTTCTGGATTTCTGTCTGTAGATTTTGAATCATTTTTAATTTTTCATTTATTTTGTCATTTTGTTCTTGCATTTTCTTGCAGAATTCCTCTAGGGTTTTGTCTGTGTTTTCTTTGATCTGTTTTTCAATCCTTTGAAGATACCTAAATATAATTCTTTTGAATTCCTTATCAGAGGGTTCCAATGCTGCTGCTTCCTCAGGGATGTGTTCTGGGTCTGTATCCCATCCCCTTGTTTCTACCACTTTATTTTGCTTTTTTGTGTGGACCGTGATCCTCTATTTTCTCTGAGACATTGTGACGTTTTTGTATTAAATCCTTGTTAACTGTGTAGAGAAGTTCTTGGTTGTTGTTTATTGCAGGCCCGTTGGTGGAGAAGGAGGTGGTGACTCTCATCAGTAAGTGAAGCTTCAGGTGGTGTGGGTATAGTGTTGTATGGGGACTGTTGCTGTCTCCCACTCAGTTAGACAAAAATAACAATTGAATAACTATCAAAAAAGTAAAAGCAAATAGACAAAAAGCACACTGTGTAACCACACCAGAACAGTAACCCAAATAGAGAAAAGGGAAAAAAATAGAAAATACTGCAATATCTGGGGAGAGGACAGTAAGAGAAGAAAGTAGAGAAGGAGAAAAGAAGAAAAAAAATGCAAAAAACACAAAAAGAAAAGCGAGGAATGGGATTACCCAGAAGAAAGAAAAAAAAAATTGGCACGAGGAATAAGGCAAAGAAAAAAAGCTGAAAACTAGAACCTGGGAAGGGCAGAATGAAGAATGATAATAAAAAGGACAAAACTAATAATAGTAGTAGTAGTGTTAAAACAGATAAAAACAAACAAATAAAAAAAAAGAAAAGAAAAAAAAATCTTGACAGGGCGGGGCAGGGCACCCAGGCTCCCTCGGAGCACACATACTGGGGTGGTATTCTTGCCAGTCTCCAAGGTGGGTGGGAGCGAGGGATGGCTGTACCTCCATTCTCCAAGAGGCTGTGAGATAGAAGAGTAACAAAGGAAATGTCGCACCTTTTCAGTAGTCCTTGCATCCGGAATGTCTTTGCGGTTCTCAGCAAGTGGAGCCTGTTCTTAAGTAACTGGAATCTTGGAGAACGCTTTCATTTTAAATGTCCAAAATTGTCAGTCCACTTGTAATCATTCAAAATGGCTGTGCCCTCCAGACAGGCAAAAGTCCAAAGCTCAGTCTGCCTTCCTCTTCCCTGCTTCACCTTTTATTCCCCAATCACCAGAGCAGTCCTCTGTGCAGTCCCTGGCTAGCAGGGCTGATTTTTAGTTCAGTTCTTAGGTCCTACCACCACTTGGCAATATCCAAACTGTCTGTGCCATCAGGATTGCTGCTAGACTCCAGCTCCCTATGTCTCCTTTTTTGGTATTTTCATGCAAATTTTTCTGCTAGTTGGAGTTTAGTTCATTTCTATATCTTTCCCTTAAAGGTACGGGGTCCAGGATTATCTTCTGTATCTGTGATAATTGGTTCCCCTTTTCTTTGTTGAAGAGGGTCTGTGCAGTCTTTCTGCCTATTCCACCATCTTACTGGAACTCTTTATTTCCATTAATTCTTGAAGGATATTTTTGCCTTATATAAAATTTGCTATGGCCAAATTTTTCAGAACTTGTAAAATGTGCTGCTTCCTCTTGTCCTTTTTGGTTTCAGATAAGAAATGTATTATTATCATTTGAATTTGCTGTTACTTTATAAGTAATGTGTTATTTCTCTGTCTACTTTAAAAAAATTTTTTTGCCTTTAGTATGAGAAGTTTAATAATGATGAGTCTTGTTCTATTTATTTGGAGTTCACTCAGGTTTTTGGATTCAGAAGAGGATGTGGAATGAGGGATATCGTTGCTGATGTCAGAATCGCTCTTGGCTGAATGCAAAGAATATCAGAAAGTTGTTGCCTTGTGCTTTATTGACTATGCAAAACATTCTACAGTGTGGATTGTAAGTAATTATGGATAACACTGAGAAGAATGGGAATTCCAGAATGCTTAATTGTGCTTATGAGGAGCCTGTATGTTCTTTGATCAGAACCGGGTGGTACTGCATGGTTGAAAATCTGGAATGGAGTACATCAGGGTTATATCCTTTCACCATACTTATTGAATCTATATGCTGGATACATAAATCCAAGAAGCCAGATTATATGAAGAAGAATGTGGCATTAGTATTGGAGGAAGACTCATTAACAGCCTGTAGTATGCAGATGACACGACCTTGCTTGCTTAAAGTGAAAATGACTTGAAGCATTTACTGAGGAAGAGTAAAGACCACAGTCTGCAGTAGGGATTACATTTCAACATAAAACCAGAATCCTCACAACTGGACCAATAAGCAGCATATCTTTACAAATGGAGAAAAGATTGAGGTTGTCAAGGATTTCTTATCATTTGGTTCCACAGTTAACACCAGTGGAAGCAGCAGTCAAATCAGATGATGTATTACACTTGGCACATCTGATGCAAAAGACCTGTTTAATGTGCTGAAGAGCAGGTGTCACTTTGAAGATTAAGGTGTGCCTAACCCAAGCCATGGTATTTTCAGCAGCCTCATGTGCATGTGAAAGCTGGACAACGAATAAGAAAGACCAAAGACGAGTTGATGCTTTTATGTTGTGGTATTAATGAAGAATACTGAAAGAACCAGTGACTGCCAGAAGAATGAACAAATCTGTCCTGGAAGAACTGCAGCTGAAATGATCCTTGGAAACAAGAATGGCCAGCCTTTGTCTCACCTACTTTGGTCATGTTGTCAGAATAGACCATTCCCTGGAGATGGCTATCATACGTGGTAAAGTGGAGGGTCAGCGAAAAAGGGGATGGCCCTCAATGACATAGATTGACACCATTGCTGAAATGATGAGGTCAGTTATAGCAAGCATTGTGAGGCTTGCGCAGGACTGGGCATTGTTTTGTTCTGTTGTACGTAGGGTCTCTGTGAGTTGGAGCTGACTCATCCTCACTTAACAACAACAGCTTTTTGTATTAATAGACTTCAACAAAGTCAGGAAGTATTCATTTATTATGTCTCTGCATACTTTTCCTTTCTGTTCTCTCTTACCTCTTCTGGGATTCTGTTAAGACTCTTAGCTCTTTGTCACTGATGTCTGATAAGTCCCTGAGTCTCTGTTCATTTTATTTTTCCAGTCTATTTCAGAATAGCTGTATTGAGATATAACTCACATACCACAGTATTTCAGAGATACGTGTGGCTATCACCACTGTCAACTTCAGGACATTTTCATGACGTTAAGAAGAAACCTCATATGCTTTAACTGTCACTCCACTATTCCTTTGTTCCCTTCTACCACCCTCATTGCACTGCAGCCTTAAACAGTCATTTGCCTACTTTCTGTCTTGTTTAGATTTCCCTGTTCTGGACTACCATACGAATGGAATCAAACTGTGTGATCTTTTGTCACTGGATTCTTTCTCAGTATAATGTTTTTCAAACTTCATCCATGTTGTAGTATATATCATTGCTTTATTCTTTTTTGTTACTAAATAATATTCCCTTGTATGGATATACCAAATGTAGTTTCTCCATTTGTCTATTGGTGGACATTTGGATTGTTGCCATATCTTGGACATTTTAATAATGGTGCTGTAAACCCCTAGAGCCAGGAAAGGGAGGGAGCGGCCAGGGAAAACAAAGTGGCAGGTTCCAGGTAGGAATTAGGTAAGGTTAGGGCGTAGATGTTTCCAACAGCTAAGGGAGACAAACTTGTCTGTCTTTGTGATCCTGTGGGGCTTGTATGTTGCTGTGAGGCTTGAGGCTGTGCCACTGGTGTTTCAGATGCCAGCAGAGTTGCACATGGTGCACAGGTTTCAACGCAGCTTATGGACTAAGAGTAGGAAGAAGTAGGCCATCTGCTTCTCAAAAATTGGCCAGGGAAAACCTTAAGAATAGCAGAGAAACAGTGTCTGATACATTGCTGGGCAACTTTATGAATAGCTTGGAAACATTGTCTGACACAGTGCAGGAAGATGAGACCCTTGGGCTTAGGACTGGAAAAGAGCTGCCTCATCAGAGTAGAACCAACCTTAATGATATGGATAAAGTAAGTCTTTCAGGACCTCCATGTGCTGACATGGCACGACGCAAATTGAGAAGAAACAGCTGCAAACATCCATTTCATTAATACTTGGAACATGGAATGTACAAAATATGAATCTTTGAAAATTGGAAGTTGTCCAAAATGAAATAGAACACATAAAAATTGATACCCTAGGCATTAGTGAGCTGAAATGGATGGGTTTTGGGCAGTTTGAATCAGACAACAGTATGATCTACTAGGCCGACAAAGCCAATTACTATAATGAAATGTGCAAAGACCTGGAGTTAGAAAACCAGAAGGGAAGAACATGCTTGGCATTTCTCAAGCTGAAAGAACTGAGGAAAAAATTTAAGCCGCGAGTTGCCATATTGAAAGATTCTATGGGGAAAATATTGAATGATGCAGCAAGTATCAAAGGAAGATGAAAGGAATACACAGTCACTGTACCAAAGAGAACTGGTAGATCTTCATCCATTTCAGGAGGTGGCATATGATCAAGAATCAATGGTTTTGAAGGAAGAAGTCCAAGCTGCACTGAAAGAATTGGTGAAGAACAGGGCTCCAGGAATTGACGGAATACCCATTGAGATGTTTCAACAAATGGATGCCCTGCTGGAGGCACTCACTCAGTTATGCCAAGAAATTTGGAAGACAGCTACCTGGCCAACTGACTAGAAGAGATCCATATATGTACCCATTCCAAAGAAAGGTGATCCCACAGAATGTGGGAATTAGAGAAAACAATGTCATTAATATCGCATGCAAGTAAGATCTTAACTGAAGATAATTCAAAAATGGTTGCAGCAGTATATTGACAAAGAACTTCCAGAAATGCAGGGTGGATTCAGAAGAGGACGTGGAACAAGGGATATCATTGCTGATGTCAGATGGATCTTGGCTGAAAACGGAGAATACCAAAAAGATGTTTACTTGTGTATGCAAAACCATTTGATTGTGTGGATCATAACAAGTTGTGGATAACATTGAGAAGAATGGGAATTCCAGAACACTTCATTGTACTCATGAGGAACCTGTATATAGACCAGGAGACTGTCGTTCGAACAGAAAAAGGGAACACTACGTGGTTTAAAATCAAGAAGGGTTGTATCCTTTCAACATACTTACTCAATCTGTATGCTGAGCAAATAATCTGAGAAGCTGTACTATATGACGAAGAACATGGCATTAGTATTGGAGGAAGAACCATTAACAACCTGTGATACACTGATGACACAACTTTGCTTGCTGAAAGTGAGGATGACTTGAAGTACCTACTGATGAAGATAGAAGAATACAGTCTACAGTATGGATTACATCTCAATATAAAGAAAACAAAAATCCTCACAACTGGTCCTATAAGCAACATTATGATAAACGGAGAAAAGATTGAAATGGTCAAAGATTTCACATTACTTGGTTCTACAATTGATGCCAATAGAAGCAGCAGTCAGGATATCAGATGACATATAGCACTGGGCAAATCGTATGCAAAGGACGTCTTTCAGGTGCTGAAGAGCAAGGATGTCTCCTTGAGGACTATGGTGTGCCTAACACAAGCCATGGTGTTTTCAATCGCCTTATATGCATGTGAATGTTGGACAGTGAATAAGGAAAACTGAATAATTGATGCTTTTGAGCTGTGGTGTTGGTGAAGAATGTTGAAAAGTACCGTGGACTGTGAAATGAACTAACAGGTCTTTCCTGGAGAAGTGCAGCCAGAATGCTCCTTGGAGGCGAGAATGGCCGGAGTTCGCCTCACATACTTCAGTCATGTTGTCAGAAAGGACCATTCCCTGGAGAAGGATGTCATGCTTGGTAAGGTGGAGGGTCGATGAAAGAGGGGAAAGCCCTCAACGAGATGGATTGACACAATGACAGTGGTTATGGGCTCAAGTATAGCAAAAATCATGAAGCTGGCTCAGGACCAGGAAGTGTTTCGTTGTGCTGTGCATAGGGTCGCTATGAGTCGGAGATGACTCGATGGCACCTGACAACAACATGCAGTCATGTACAAGTTTTTGTATGGAAATACATATATATTTTAATGTCTTCTGCTCATTTTTTTTTAAAAATTTTATTTTGATTTGGGTGAAGA
>NW_006922475.1:161771-162922 GCF_000298275.1 Orycteropus afer afer
TCTTCTGTGTCTGTGTTAATTGGTTTCCCTTTTCTTTGTTGAAGAGGGTCTGTGCAATCCTTCTGCCTAGTCCGCCATCTTGCCGGAACCCCCTTCTGCTCAGTTTTTGATTGGGTTGTTAATCTTTTTGTTTTAGGTGTTAGAGTTTTCTATAAATTTTAGACAAGTCCTTATTTTTTTCATTTATTTTGTCATTTTGTTCTTGTGTTGTTTTTAGAAATGGTTTTAGGGTTTTGTCAGTGTTTTCCTTGATCTGTCACTCAATCCGTTTAAGGTACCTAAATGTAATTGTTTTGAATTCCTTATGAGGGAGTTCCAGTGCTGCTTCTCCTCAGGGCTGTTTTCTGGGACTGTATCCTGGTCCCTTGTCTCTCTTGCTTTATCTTGTTTCTTTGTTTGAACTGTTGTTTCTCAGGCATCCTGATGTTTTTGTGTTTATATTTAATTGGTGATTGTATGTTGGAGTGACTTAGCCACAATTTTCATTTTTGTTTGTTTTGGTTGGACTTTAAGTAAGCAGGATGCTGTGCTACTCTGTTCCTTAGTTGGCAGCCATTATACACTCACCTCCTGTCTCCTTTCCCATTGTCAGCCTCCCATATGTCACCTCTGTCCTTGGTAAAAGGAACCAGTTCTTAGGTCCCTAGAGTCTGAGTGGGAATGCTGTCACTTTATAAACCAACATGACCGCCACTTTTAAACATTCCCAGTGGCTGCCTCCTCACTCACTTTAAATATCCAAAATGGCAGCTGCTTGTAAACATTCAAAATGGCTGCACCTTTGGTCACTTTAAATTTCCAAATGGCCTCTGCTTATAAACATTGAAAATCGTTGGATCTTCAGTCACTTTAAATATTCAAAATGGCTACCTTGTGTAAACAATTAAAATGGCTGGTCCCTCCACACAGCCAAAAGTCCATAATACATGTTGTCTTCCTCCTTGCTGTTTCCCTTCTTAGTAATAGGCCACCAGCTTAGTCGTTCCTGCAGCCCTTGGCAACCAGGGCTGATCTTTAGGTCACTTCTCAGGTCCCAGGACCACTTGGAAATATTCAGGCTGTTGGTCCCCTCAAAGTAGCTGACAGTCCACTGATCCAACTGTGTCCATACTCACTGTTTTCTTTCTTTCTTTTTTTTTAATTAGGATTTG
>NW_006922475.1:176423-176940 GCF_000298275.1 Orycteropus afer afer
GCCACTCCTCGGAAGGAAGGTTGGGCAATCCTACTTCCATAGTGATACTGCTTCGGAAACCCAAGGTGGGGTCGCTACGAGTCAGGGCTGACTCGACTGTACATCATAACAACAACAACATCCCTTGAAAGCTCAGGGCTCCACGATTATCTTCTGTATCTCTGTCAGTTGGTTTCTCTTTTTTTTATTGAAGAGGGTCTGTGTAGCTTGTATGCCTATTTTGCCACTTTATTGGAAGTCCTGGACGTATATTTTTCTTTTTCTTGACCAACATTTATTGTGTTGTGTCTTGTTCAAGTTTGCTGTTACTTCTGGGATGAGATAGATATCTCATTGTTGTTTTGGTTTGCATCTTTCTAATTGTTAATGATGGTAAGCATTTCTTTATGAGTTTGTTGGCCCCCTGAATATATTCTTTGGTGAAGTGTCTGTTCATGTCCTCTACCTGTATTTTAATTGGCTCATTTTTCTTTTTGTTGTTAAGGTGTTAAAGGTTTCTATAAATCACAGAGCTTAT
>NW_006922475.1:178010-184625 GCF_000298275.1 Orycteropus afer afer
CAGTTGCTAGGACTAATTGTTTTCATGAATTTTTGGTTTTCTTCATTCTTCTTTGCTCTGGATGAGGAGAAACCCATTGTTGCATCTAGATGGCAGCATGCAAGCTTTTAAGATCCGAGTTGCTACTTGCCACAGCAGGAGGTGGAACAATGTTTTGTGTAGTATGTTATGCCAATTGAGCTTGATGTCCTCTGTGACTATGGTCCTGAGCACACAGGTTCAACTACTCAGTCCCTCTGGGTAGCTGGCTGTGACTAAGCAGTGACTACAAACTTGCCCCTTGTCAGCGCCACTATACATCTGGGAATTCAGATCATACACATAAAGTTATAGGACCATTGTCTGCCAACCCTGTACATGTTTTTGGGTACATTTCCCACTTCATAGACATACCTAATAGTTCAGCTTGTCCACCCATCTATCCACCCATATATCCGTGTTTGCCTTCCTTTTTAATGAATTTTTGCCCTTTGTGGAAGATAAGCTGTACCTAGGTGAATGCACGTGTCTTGGGTACTCAGTTCTGCTCCATTGATCTATATGTCTGTCATTGTACCGATACCAGCCTGTTTTGACTGTCATAGGTATATTGTAGGTTTTGAGATTAGGCAGTTTGAGATCCACTATATTCTTTTTCTTCAGTAGTGCTTTGCTTATCCGAGGTATCTTTCCTTTCCATATAAAGTTAGTGATGTGTTTTTATCTGTCTCCTTAAATAATACTGATGGAATTTGGATTGTTGTTTGTTGTTGTTATGTGCCCTCAAGTCGGACCCGACTCATAGGGACCCCTCCTTGGGTTTCCGAGGCGGTATCACTACGGAAGTAGATTGCCCAACCTTCCTTCTGTGGAGTGGCTGGTGGGTTTGAACCACCAGACTTCTGGTTAGCAGTCAGGTGCCTTAGGCACTATGCTACCAGAGCTCCTGAAATCTGGATTAGGATTGCTTTATATGTATAGGTTGCTTTGGGTCATATTATCATTTTCATTACGTTCTGTCTTCCTATCCATGAGCATGGTATGTTCTTCCATTTGTGTAGGTGTCTTGTAGTGATTTGTAGGTTTCTTTGTATGTCTTTTGTATCGCTGGTTAGATTTATTCCTTAGTATTTCATCTTGTTAGGAGCTATTGTAAATGATATCCTTTTCCTTATTAAAGTTTTGTTTCTTGGTCTAGAGGAATCTGACTGATAATTTGTATGTTGATCTTGTAGCCTGTCACTTTGTTTAATATTTAAATTAGTTGTGATAGTTTTCTTTTTCTAGGCTTTTAGGTTCTGTGTTTTCAGAGCTCTGCAAATTTGTTGCAATACAGGTCTTCATAGTATTCTGTTATTAACCTTTTCATACCATTTGGTTCTATTGTGATGTTGGCCATTTCATTTCTTACTCATTTTATTTGCATCTTCTTTTTTCCTTAGTGAAATTTGTCAATGGTTGTCAATTTTAGTAATCTTGAAAAACCAATCTTTAGTCTTGCTGATTCCATTTTAAAATTTTCTGTATCATTTATTTCTGCTCTAATCTTTTTTTTACTTCTTCTGGAGACTGTTGCGCTCCCCCCTCCCCTTTTTTTGCTGTTCATTTTCAAATTGTTGGAACTGTTAGGGTATTGATTTTGGTTTGTACTTCTTTTTTGATGTGTGCATTTCTTGCTATCAATTGACCTTTTGATCCTTAAGATACTTTCTGTTATTTTGATAGTTTAAAATTTATTGATGCTTGCTTTGTGATGTAACATATGGTCTGTTTTGGAGAATGATCTATGTGTACTGCAGAACAACGTGGTTTGTGTTTTTGCTGGGTATACTGTTCTGTATATGTTTGTGAGGTCAAGTTTGGTTGATTGTGTTGTGGAGATCTCTATCTTTGTTGAGCTTTTTTCTAGTTCTGTCCTTCGTTGAAAGTGGTGTGTCTATTTCTGTTTTCAATTATCTTAAGGTTTGCATTATGTATCTTGAAGCTCTTTCATTGAGTTCATAGATATTTATCATGGTTATGTCCTTTTCTCGGATTGATTCTTTAATCATTATGCAATGCTCTTCCTTGTTACTTATGTTAATTATTTCTTTGAAGTCTGTTTTATCCAGAATCAGTATTGCTCCTCTTGCTCTTTTCTTGTTGCTGTTAGTTTGATATATATATATTTTTTTCCTGTCCTTTAATTTTTAATTTATGTTATTCCTTGTCTTTAAGATGAGTTAATTGTAGGCCGTGTATTGATGGGTCTGATTTTCTTATCCATTCTGCCACTCTCTTTATCTTCACTGATGTATTTATTTCTTTAACATTCAGTGTAATTAATGATCGATATGAATTTACTGTTGTCATTCTTTTTTTTTTTTAATTTATTGTATTGATTGATTCTTTGTTTCCAAATATTTTTATGTTCTGAGTTAATTTTTTTAGCAGATTTTCTTTGTTGTTGATTTTACGTTTACTAGGTCCTAATGGTTTTCTTCTTTTGGTTTTAAAGGTTTATTAATTTTCTTTGTGGTTACCCTTTGGTTACTTTTTATCCTGGGTTCAAAACAATGTGCTCTGTCTTGATATCCTTCTGACTTACTGTTCATTTGAAAGTTATGTAAGTAAATCATCTATTCCCTCTTTTTGTCTTGTACTTGTCATTTACAGATTGATATCTTTGTTTCTCTATTTTCAGTTCTTTAAGCTTATCTTAATTTTAAGAATTCTTGTTCTGTGTTCATTTCCAGATGATTCTATCATGTGTCTTAATCTCAGATTGTTGTCTGCCAGTTTGTTCAGAGGACTCCCTTTATCATTTCTTGTATGGTTGATCTGTTTTTGTTTTTTTTTTTTAAATTCCCTTCTTCATTCCTTTTTATTTGAACATATCCTAATTTCCCCATCTTATTTTAGAGACTGTTTTGCTGGATATATAATTCTTGATTGGCAGTTTTTTCTTTCAGGGTTTTATATATGTCATCTTATTGCCTTATTGCTTTCATATTTTCTACTGAGAAGTCAGAGCTTAGTCTTACTGTGTACCCCATTGTAGGTAACATTTTGTATTTCCCAAGCTACTCTCAGGATTCTCTGGGTCTTGGTTTTGGAATGTTTGATTATGATATGTCTTGTTGACTTTCCTTTGGGGTCTATCCGGTATGGGGTTCATTAAGCTTCTTGAATGGATATCATTTTCATCTTTCATGATATTAGGGAAGTTTTCTGGTAGCAAATCTTTGATGGTTTTCTCTGTAGCTTTCTTTTTTTTTCCCCTTTTGGTTTGTCTCCTCCTGTTCTGAAATTCTCATTACACTTAAATTTTTGCTCTTGACAGTATCCCACAGAATTGTTAAGCTTTCTTCATTCTTTTTGATTTTGATTTTTCCTTTTGGAAATTTGTGTTGAGGAATTTGTCTTCTAATCCACTGACCCATTCTTCAGTTGATGCAGTTCTACTCTTTTGTCCTTCCTTGTTATCTGTTTCCCTAATTTTAATTTTTATTATCTGGATTTCTGATTGCTGTGTTTGTGTGATTTCTATTTTTTCATTTCATCATTTTCCTTTTGTATTGTTTGCCCGAATCTTTCTATGGTATTGTCTGTGTTTTACTTTATTTGTGGATTCCTTGAGCTCTGGGAAGGCCATATGTGTATGTGTATACATACACACACACACACACACACACACACACACAGATCTCTGGTGGAGCAGTATCGTAAAACATTTGACTGCTAACCAGAAAGTTGGTAGTTCTAAACTCACGAGCCACCCTGTGGAAGGTAGATGAGGTACTCTGCTTCTGTAAAGATTGACCATCTTGGAAACCTAGTGTGGGTTGCTATGAGTTGGGATTGACTCTGGCAGTGGGTGTATATGTGTGTATGTACATATATATAATCTTTGAAATTACTTATAAGATGGTTCTGTAACCCGTTTTTCTTTGGGTAGGTTTCCTGGCTCTTCATTTTGGGTATTTGCTTGGGTCATCTTCTCCTTTTTATTTGTTTGATTTGAAGTTGTCATCTCTGAGACATTTTGGAATTTTATGTATTTGTTGATTATGTGTTAGTTTCATCCTGATCTTTTTGTTTTGCCAGGCGGCCAGGATGATTATGCATCTTTGTTCACTATTTTGGCAGCAGTGGGGTGTCCCCGACCTGTTTCTAAGTAAATGGGGTAACTAGTGGGAATGTGGATGTGGTTTTCTGTTTGCTGGTCGTGAAAAGCAGATGCAGATAGGATGAGAAGTCAGTGCCTGCTGTTTGTCCATGATCAACTGGTGCAGGGGTGGGTGGTGGTGCTTACTCTTGGTGCAGTAGTTGGGAGGTACAGATATGGCTCCACTAGTAGGAAAACAATGTTTGCCTCTTGGATAGATCAGAGGAAAAAAGGATAAAAGGGCATGAGGAAAAGGATGGGTAAAAATAAAAGAAGAGGTGAAAGAAGGACAAACAAATAAAAAGGAATAAAATGTGGAAAAGGGGGAAAAAACAAAAAAGCAAAAGGTGGCTGGTGCAGCTGTGCTGAGATAGCAGCAGTGGCAATAGGTGACTGTTGCCCCATATGTGAGAGGGCATGTCTGCAGAGGAGGCTGAAGCCTGTTGTGCGATCCTCGTGTATGTCTATCACCAACATTGGAGGCCATGTGGGTGTGCATTTTGCATTCCATGAGAGTGTGACCTATCAATCACATAGTCCTGGTAGTGTGCTTTGGTCCGTCTGCTTTTGGCATGGTGATATGAGAAGATGGTTTTTGGAGGGTAGTTACCCAAGCAAATCATGTGCATGGAAGCAGCAGTGAATGTGTCACTAACCACTGGATTACTGGATGGGAGGAGGACTCACCCTTAGTCACAGGGAAGGTGTGATGGGGAAAGTAGGAGAAAGAACTTTTCCAATCACAGTTCACTGGTGTCAGCGCAGTGTATTTCTGGGTGGGCACAGCTGATTATCAAGTTCCTGCCCAGACTCAGTCAAGTAGGGGGCTGACCTGAGTTCATAATTTCCAACCACCATTCCACTGGGCTTTATTTTCATATGAGCCATGAACCCAAACTACTATTATTCAGTAGTAGTGAGTTTCATCTCTCTTTTTGTGGTTCCCTATTCCACTGGGATACTGACTCATTGCCCTGCACGTTCCTTCTCCAGATCCAGCTTGTATTCTTTTGACCTTGTTTCACTTCATATCTGTACACACTGTGTCACTGTCCCAATGTGGATTCCATAAAGTTAGTTTCTCCTTGCCTATGTATGATGCCTTCTGTATTTCAAAATGGCCACACTTCATTTGGTCCCTGGCTGCTTCTCTCTTCCCAGTAGCTGTCCTTGTTCATCTCCCTTTGATTCTTTATTCCTTCATTTGATGCACAGACTTCCATAATCATCATCTGTATCTATTTTACTCATTTTTTTTTGGTGTCTATTGTAGAGGGATCAGGTGGAATGTGTCATCAGGATACCATCTTGTCTCTTCCTCCTGTATTTTCAATTGCTTGATGGTGTCCTTTGAAGCAAAGCATTTTAAATTTTATCTTTTTGTTACTTGTAGTTTTTGTGTTATCTCTAAGAATCCTTTGCTAAATCCAAAGTCATGAAAATTTACTCCTAGGATTTCTTCTGTGAGTTTTGTAATCTTTGTTCTTACATTTAGGTGTTTGATCCATTTTGAGATGACTTTTATATATGGTGTGAGGTAAGGTTCCAATTGCATTGTTTTGCATGTGGCTGTCCAGTTGTCTCAGGACTATTTGTTGAAAGACTGTTCTTCTTCTGTTGATTGGTACTGCTGTCCTTGTCAAAAATCAGTTCACTATAGATGTATGACTTTATTCTTGGAATTTTATGTTCCTTTACTTTGATACGTATGTCTATTCATGTGTAAATACCAAACTGTCTTTATTACTTTGCTTTCTACTAAGATTTTAAATAAGAATGTATGAATTTTTCTGTTTTATTCCTTTCTGAGGATTGTTTCTGGCTATTCGGGGTCCCTTTCAATTCTATTTGAGTTTTATTTGCATAAATAAGTTCGCTCGGATTGTAGTAAGGATTGAATTGAGTTTGTAGCTCAAATTGGGGAGTATTGACATCTTAACAATGTTAAGTCTTCCAATCCATGAATGTGGGGTGGATTTTTTATTCCATTTATTTAGATCTTTAATTTCTTTCAATAAAGTTATGTAGTTTTAGACTGTAAGTTTTGAACTTTCATTAAGTTTGTTCTTAAATATTTTATCCTCTGATGGTATTATGAATAATGTTTTTTTAATTTAATTTTTGGATTGTTCATTGAAAGTGTATAGGAATACCCCAGATTTTTGTATATTGATCCTGCAATGTTCCTGAACTCATTTATTTGTTCTGTTACTGTTTAGTGGATTGTTTAAAATTTCATACATCTAAAAAATGGGATCTGTGAATAAAGATAGTTTTACCTTTCCCTTTTCAATCTCGATTTTTTTCTACCTAATTGCCCAGGCTAGAACTTCCAATATAGTGTTGAATAGAGGTGAGAGTGGATATCGTTGGCTTATTCTATTTTTTTTTTTAAATTTAATTTTATTTAGATTTGGGTGAAGATTTACAGAGCAAAATCACTCTTGATACAGCAGTTCACATATACTTTGTCTCATGTCATTGACCAC
>NW_006922475.1:186155-187325 GCF_000298275.1 Orycteropus afer afer
TGATGGCCAGTGATCATGAGCATCTCTTCATGTATTTGCTGGCTGTCTGAATATCCTCCTTGGTGATATGTCTATTCATGTTTTCTGCACATTTTTCGTTTGGATTGTTAATTCCTTTGGTGTTGAGATGTTGGAGTTTTCTATAAATCTTAGAGATAAGTCGCTTGCCAGATATGTGATTATTGACAAGTATGAGCTTGTTGCTCTCATTTTTGTTACGTGCTTTTTCGTTGTATTGATTTCTTTGTTCCATATAATTTTCTGTGCTGAGCTTGTTATCATGTTATCACTTCCTTCATTGCTGCTGTTTTAGTATTTGCTAAATATTTGTAGTGATCCTCTTTTTTTATTTTGATGTGAAGGTTTATCATTTTTCTTTGAGTTACCCTGTGATTTATAGTTTTCTTCCCAAGTTTAGAACAGTCTGCTCTATCTGGTAGTTGTCTTGACTTCTCTAGCATTTAGAAGTTATGTACCTCACAGTTTTTTCCCTCTTTCTGGTTTGTAGTTGTCCTCATTTGTCAAATGATGTCTTTAGTTCCCTGTTTACAATCTTGTAGGCTTATTTACTTTGGATACTTCCATAGCTAGGTTGGTTTCTGGGTTATGTCATCATGTGTGTTAATGGTCAGTTGTTGTTGGCTGTTGTTGGTTCTCTGTCCAAAGGACGCCCTTTAGCATCTCTTGTAAGGTTGGTCTGGTTTTAACAAATTCCCTTAATTTCTCCTTATCTGGAAATGTCCTAATTTCACCATCATATTTGAAGGACAGTTTTGTTGGGTACATAATTCTTGGTTGGAAATTTTTCTCTTTCAGGGTTTTATAGATACCATCCCATTGTCTTCTTGCCTGCATGGTTTGTACCAAGAAATCTGAACTTAGTCTTATTGGATGCTTCTTGTAGGTAACTTTTTGTTTTTCCTGTGCTGCTTTTGGGATTTTTTTCTTTGTCTTTGCTTTTAGTGACTTTGATGTTATGTCTTGGTGATTTTCTTTTGAGGTCTATCCTGTTTGGGGTTCAATGGACTTATTGAATGGATGTATTCTCATCTTTCATCATACCAGGGAAATTTCTCTTCCTGTTTTGAAATTCTGATTGTTATTGTTGTTGTTGTTAGGTGCCGTCGAGTCGTTCCCAACTCATAGCAACCCCATGCACAGCAGAACAAA
>NW_006922475.1:188522-190571 GCF_000298275.1 Orycteropus afer afer
ATCCACACAATCAAATGCCTTTGCATAGTCAATAAAGCACAAGTAGACATCTTTCTGGTATTCTTTGCCTTGAGCCAAGATCCTTCAGATTACAGCTATGATATCCCTTGTTCCGTATCCTCTTCTGAATCCAGCTTGCACCTCTGGAAGTTCTCTGTCAATATATTGCTGCAACCGTTTCTGAATTATCTTCAGTAAGATCTTACGTGTGTGCAATATGATATTGTTGCATAATTTCCACAATCTGTGGGATCACCTTTCTTTGGAATGGGTACAAATATGGATCCCTTGCAGTCAGTTAGCCAGGTAGCTGTCTTCCAAATCTCTTGGTATAACCGAGTGAGTGCCTCCAATGGAATTCAGTGGAATTCTGATTACATGTAGGTTATTCCTTTTGATGGTATCCCACGTGAACCTTCATTTTAGATCTTCCATGGTTGATTCTAAGGAGTGTACCTACCTGGTATAAATGTTCACCTAGTACGCCTGCCTGTTGTTTGACTGCAAGCCACATGAGTGAGTTTAACTCCATGACCGAAGGGTGTCTAGGGGCATAGTCTCAGGTTTCACCAGTCTCTATCAGACCAGTAAGCTTCGCCTTTTTTATAATTTTGAGTTTTGTTCCACATTTCTCTCCTGCTTTATCTAGGATCTCCTGTTGTGATACTTTCTGAGTGGTTGACAGTGGTAGCTGGGCACCTTCTAGTTCTTCTGGTCTTAGGGTCATGTAGGCTGATGTTCACATTAGTCCCTTGGACTAAATATTTCCCTGTATCTTTGTTTTTCTTCTATTCTTCTTTGCTCTGGATGAGGAGAGACTAATTGTTTGTCTTAGATGGTTGCTTGCAAGTTTTTTTTCCCCCTGATTTGGTCCTTCCTCCCTCCCTCCCTGTGATTTGGGTGAAAGTTTACAGAGCCAATTCATTTTCCACACAGCAGTTCATATACATTTTGTTTCATGGCATTGGCTGCATTTCCCCACAGTGTAACAGTTCTCTTCCTACTTCCTCCCCATAGTCACTTCTTCCCTGTGTCCTTCCCTACCATGCACTCTCGCTACCCCCTCAACTGTCTCCCCATGCAAACACTGCCCTTCTGTTCTCCCACGGTTGATCGCTCCAAGAAGTATATCTACCTGATGTAGATGATCACCCCATATTCCAGTCTGTTGTTTGGTTGGAAGCCGCAGGAGTGAGTTCAATTCCAGACCTTAAGGGTAGCTAAGACTACAGTCTCGGGGTCTCACCAGCCTCTATCAGACCTGCAAATCTGGTCTTTTTTTTTTTAAATGATTTTGATTTTTGTTTCACATTGTTCTCTCACTCTATCCAGGATTTCTTGCACCAGTCCTCCTCCTGGTGGTTGACAGTGGTAGTAGCCAGGCACCATCTAGTTCTCATCTCATGGTTGTATAGTCTGAGGATTGCATGTTCTACAGGTCCCTTGGACTAATTGTTTCCATGCATCTTTGGTTTTCTTTATTCTTCTTTGCTATGGATGAGGAGAGACCCATCATTGTATCTAGATAACTACTTACAAGCTTTGGAAACCCCAGTTGCTGCTCACCAAAGTAGGATGTAGAACAGTGTTTTGGTGGAGTTTTAGATGCCATTGCGTTGTCTCTGATTCATTGATTCATAGCGACCTTATGTACAGCAGAATGAAACCCTGCCCAATCCTGTGCCAGCCTCATGATACTTGCTATACCTGAGCCCATCATTGCAGCCACTGTGTCAATCCACATTGTTGAGGGCTTTCCCCTTTTTCGTTGACCCTCCACTTTACCAAGCATGATATCCTTTCTCCAGAGAATGGTCCCTTCTGACAACGTGACCAAAGTAGGTGAGAAAAAATTTGGCCATTCTCGCTTCCAAGGAGCATTCTAACTGCACTTCTTCTAGAACAGATTTATTAGTTATTTTAGCAGTCCATGGTACCTTCAGTATTCTTCACCAACACCAAAGCTCAGAAGTATCAACTTCAGTCTTCCTTAGTCATTGTCCAGCTCTCACATGCATCTGAGGCAATTGAAAATACCATGGCCTGGGC
>NW_006922475.1:191154-192116 GCF_000298275.1 Orycteropus afer afer
AGGCACCATCTAGTTCTCTAGTTCTTCTGGTCTCATAGTCGTATAGGCTGAGGATCACATGGTGTACCAGTAGCTTGGACTAATTGTTTCCATGAATTTTTAGTTTTCTTCATTCTGCTTTGCCCTGGATGAGGAGAAACCTATTTTTGCATCTAGATGACCAGTTGCAAGCTTTTTAGAACCCAGTTGCTACTCTCCAAACTAGGATGTGAAACAGTATTTTTGTGTAGTATGTTATACCGATTGAGCTTGATTTCCCTTGCAACTATGGTCCTGAACCCACAGGTCCAACTACTTGGTTCCTCTGGGTAGCTGGCTGTGGCCAAGAAGTGACTACCACCTTGTCCCTTGTCAGCTCTACTATGTACCTGGGAATTCTTACAGAGCATACCAATATACTTGTAGAAACATTATCTTCTAACCCTATATGGTCTTGGGCACACTCCACCCTGCGTAGACATACCTATTAGTGTAGCCTGTCCACTCCTCTATCCACCCGTGTACCCATGTTTGCCTTTACTGACAATGTAGTACTATATGTGCAAAAGGGTTCATCTTTGTTGTCTGTACCTCCCATGTATCTCTGTCTTCCTCTTCCTCAATGCCACTATGTTGGTCACTCATATTTGAGTGTATAGTTGACTGTATAGTTGGTTTTAAGACCCAGCAGTGTGAGATGTCCTACTTTGTTGTTCTTCAGTAGTGCTTTGCTTTTCCCAGTCTTTTTCCTTTCCATATAAAGTTAGTGGTTGTTTTTTCCATATCCTTAAAGAATGTTGATGGGGTCTGGATTGGGATTGCATTAAATGTATACATTACTTTGAGTAGAATTGACATTTTCACAGGGTTCTATCTTTCCATCCACGAGCATGTTATGTTCTTCCATTTATGTAGACCTCTTATGGTTTCTTGAAGCAATGTTATGTAGTTTTCTTTGTACAGGTCTTTTGTGTCCCTGGTAA
>NW_006922475.1:192502-193379 GCF_000298275.1 Orycteropus afer afer
ACCTTCCTTCTGAGGAGTGGCTGGTGGGTTTGAACCGCCAGCCGTCTGGTTAGCAGGCAAGTGTCTTAGCCACTATGCTACCAGAGCTCCCAGTGTTGAATAGAAGTGGTGATTGAAGTCAACGTTGTCTGCTTCCTGTTCACAAGGGGAATGGTTTTAGTATCTTTCCATTGAGAATAATGTTGGCTGTTGTTTTTGCATATGTGCCCTTTATTATGTTGAGGAATCCCTTCTGTTCCTATTTTACTGAGGGTTTTGATGAGGAATGGGTGTTGGATTTTATGAAATGCCTTTTCTGCATCGATTGATAACATCATGTGATTCTTTTCCTTTGTTTTATTTATGTGGTGGGTGATGTTGATTGTTTTTCTAGGCAGTAAATCTTTATAGAAGTAGATTGCTCCATCGTCCTTCCATGGAGCAGCTGGTGGGATTGAACTGCTGACCTTTGGTTAGCAGCCAAATGCCTTATATACTATGCCACCAGAGCTGCTTTCCTGGAAGTGTAGGAGGCAAATAGAAAACTTAGAGAACTTGTTGCTTTTTTATTCTCCAATTCCTGAGATCCCCTAGGAAGTCTGTTGCCTTCTTTCCAACTTTTAGATGCTTCTTATGGTTGTTGTATCATGTCTAGCATTTTTGTTAGTTGTAAGAGGTGGGACTTCAGGGGAAGGTAGGAAGCTATTCCATCCATCTTTGTTGAATTGGAAATCTTCTATTGAGTTTATATTTTAAGCTTGATTTGTGGACATTTTTGCTTAATGATATCATCACATGAATGAAATAAGTTATAAAAAGTCTCATTTATAGGAAAACCATAACTTTTGACAATGTCATAACATACAGTCCTCAGTAGAAAGCTTGCTCTTTGTATTAG
>NW_006922475.1:194452-195738 GCF_000298275.1 Orycteropus afer afer
GTAGTATGTTATACCAGTTGAGCTTGATGTCCCCTGAGACTGTGGCCCTGAGCCCATAGGTCGAATTTAAAAACAAACAACAACAACAACAATAATAGTGCTTAGTTCTGAGCATCAAATACTTTATATCATATTCTTTAAAGGAAGCATATATTTACATGCAGAGAGAGAATGGAAAAACAAGACGGGTTATAGTAGAATGCTACTGCTAGTTTAGTATCAAACAATAGTTACTCTTTAATTGTCCATGTCAGATATACTCATAAAACAGTATTTTGCTCCTTCTACTATATTAAGGCCAAATAACAAGACAAAATCCCTTCCGTACATCCTTAAATCAGTTAAAATTGTCAAGGTGATCCAGCAGTTTTTAGGAGGAGGAAGACAATGTGATACATTAGTCGTTTTCCTATGAAATTTCAGGGGAATAGATAAGTGAAAACTTAAATAGGAGTCATCAATCCACTTAAAGCAGAGTATAACTCTAATTTCAGCAATGCGCATGCATTAAAATTCCAAAAGTTTGAAACAGGAATGAGGCTTTTACAATTTTTTCAGCTCTAAAATTCTATAGTTTTTGTCCTTTTTGCTGTTCTTTTGACCTTGTTATAGCGTAATTTATATAGAACCTGAAACCTGATTCTTTTCTTTCTCTCCTGTCCTCTCCCGTCCCCTTCACTCCCCTCCCCTCCCCAGAGGAAACACTCCCAGAAATAAAGATTGCTAGGCCCTTTAATAATATGGAGTTTCTCTTAAAATAATATTAGCCATTTCATTATTTAAGAAATGAGTTAATTTATTTTCTGTGTGATACACTGAATCATAGTGATGTGAATGAGCTTTTCATTTGCTTAAGTAGACATTCATTTAATATGCATAAGTCAAAACTAGGTATTAGGATTTTGTTGTTATGGGGATAAAAGCCTTGAACCCGGACAGAAGATCAGTCAACCCCAGGGTTACAGGTGAGGAGAGACAACTCAGGGATGCCCAGAGTAGCGGGCCAGAAGAACAGGAGAAAGGGGATAAAAGCCAGGAAAACAGAGAGAAGAGCAATCAGCCGAAGGAATTAGGTGAGGAGGGGAAACTCAGGCCCGCCCAGAGTAGCAGGCCGGAAGAGAAGGAAAAAGGGGATAAAAGCCTTGAACCCAGACAGAATAGCAGTCAGCCCCAGAGTTACAGGTGAGGAGAGACAACTCAGGGACGCCCAGAGTAGCAGGCCGGAAGAGCAGGAAAAAGGGGATAAAAGCCAGGAAGCCAGAGAGAAGAGCAATCAGCCAAAGGGA
>NW_006922475.1:198339-200798 GCF_000298275.1 Orycteropus afer afer
GGCCATAGTCTCTGTCTCAGTGGTTCCACAAGGCTCTTATCGGACCAGCACACCTGGTACCACCCCCATTTTTTTTCCTCCAAATAATTTTGAGTTTTCTTCCACATTGTTCTCCCTCTCTATCCAGGATCTCCTATATAGATCCCCTTCCAAGTGGTTAACAGTGGTAGCTGGGCACCATCTAGTTCTTCTGGTCTCATAGTCATATAGGCTCCAATCGTATGGTGTACCAGTTGCTAGGACTCCTCGTTTTCATGAATTTTTGGTTTTCTTCATTCTTCTTTGCTCTGGTTGTGGAGAGACCCATCGATGCATCTAGATGGCATCTTGCTAGCTTTTAAGATCCCAGTCACTACTTGCCAAGGTAGGAGGTGGAACAGTGTTTTGTGTAGTATGTTATGCCAATTGAGCTTCATATCCCCTGCGACTATGGTCCCGAGCCCACAGGTTCAATTACTCAGTCCCTTTGGATAGCTGGCTGTGACCAATCAGTGACTACAGTCTTGCCCCTTGTCAGCTCTACTATACATCTGGGAATTCAGATCATACACATAAACTTACAGGACCATTGTCTTCCCCCCTATACATGTTCTTGGGTACACTCCCTACTTCATAAACACACCTACTAGTTCAGTCTGTGCACCCATCTATCCACCTGTATACCCATGTTTGCCTTCACTGACAATGCAGTACTGTATGTGCAAATGGTTCATCTTTGTTGTCTGTACCTCTCTCTGTCTTTCTCTTCCTCAATGCCACCATATTCTTCACTCACATTTGGTACATTGCCCTTTTCATCACCCAAATCAATACTTATCTTTATCTATCTAACAGTGTTCCCTCCCCTCCCTTCCCACCCCTGGTAACCAACAAAGAAAATGTCCTTCCATAGATAAACGTTTCCTTTTACAATAACAGACTAATACAATATTTGTCTTTTTGTGATTGACTTATTTCACTCAGGATAATGTCCTCCAAGTTCATCCATGTTATGCAGTGTTTTGCAGATTCTACATTATTCTTTAGCGTTGCTTAACATTCCATTTTGTGTATATATCATAGTTTGGTTATCTATTCCTCAGTTGATCGACACCTAGGTTGTTTCCATCTCTTGGCTATTGTAAATAGTGCTGCGATGAACATGGGTATACATATGTCTTTTCTTGTCATGGCTCTCACTTCTTTAAGATATATACCTAGTAATGGAATAGCTGGGTCAAATGGTATTTCTAGTTCCAACTTTTGAAGGATCGCCATACTGTTTTCCACAGTGGTTGTATCATTTTACAGTCCCACCAGCAGTGTAAGAGAGTCCCAATTTTTCCACAATCTCATCCGCATTTGTTATTTTCTGTCTCATTGAACCTTGCTATCAGTGCTGGGGTGAGCGATGGTATTTCTCATTGTTGTTTTGATTTACATCTCTCTGATGGCCAATAATTGTGAGCATCTCTTCCATGTATTAGTTAACCACCTGAATATTCTCTTTGGTGAAGTGTGTCTCTTCATGTCTTCTGCCCATTTTTCAATTGGATTGTTAATTCCTTTGGTGTTGAGGTGTTGGAGTTTTCCATCACTCTTAGAGATAAGTCCCTTGCCAGATACGTAATTACCAGGAAATATGAGTTTTTTGCTGTCATTTTTGTTATGTGCTTTTTCGTTGTGTTGATTTCTTTGTTCCATGTAATTTTCTATGCTGAGCTCGTTTTGTTTATGAATGAATCATGTTATCACTTCCTTCATAGCTATTGTTTTAGTATTTCCTGAATATTTCTGCTGGTTCTCTTATTTTGATGTGAAGATTTATTATTTTTCTTTGATGTTACCTTGTGATTTATAGTTTTCTTCCCAAGTTTAGAACAGTCTGTTGTATCTTGTAGTTGTCTTGACTTCCCTACCATCTATAAGTTTTGTAGCTACACAGTTTTTTTCTTTCTGTTTGGTTTGTAGTTGTCCTCATGTTAGTTGGTGTCTCTGGTTCCCTGTTTACGATCTTGTAGGCTTAATTACTTTGGATACTTGAGTAGCTAGGTTGGTTTCTGGGTTATATCATCATGTGTGTTAATGGTCAGTTGTTGTTGGCTAATGTTGCTTCTCTGTCCAAAGGGCTCCCTTTAGCATCTCTTATAAGGTTGGTTTTGTTTTAACAAATTCCCTTAATTTCTTCTTATCTGGAAATGTCCTAATTTCATCATCATATTTGAGGTGAAATTTTGGTGGGTACATAATTCTTGGTTGGATATTTTTCTCTTTCAATGTTTTATATATACCATCATCTTGCCTGCATGGTTTCTGTTGAGAATTCCGAGCTTAGTCTTATTGGTTTCCTTGTAGGTAACTTTTCATTTTTCCTGTGCTGCTCTCATGATTCTTTCTTTATCTTTGGTTTTGGTGAGTTTGATGATGATATGTCTTGGTGATTTTCTTTTGGGGTCTATCCTGTTTGGGGTTCCTTGGAC
>NW_006922475.1:202218-212083 GCF_000298275.1 Orycteropus afer afer
GCCTCATCTTCCTTCCGAGGAGTGGCTGGTGGGTTTGAACCGCCAGCCTTCTGGTTAGCAGTCAAGTGCCTTAGGCACTACGCTACCAGAGCTCAGGTTTCCAGGATTATGTTCTGTATCTCTGTCAATTTGTTTTTCTTTTTTTTTGTTGAAGTGGGTCTGTGTTGCTTGTCTACCTGTTCTTCCAGCGACAAGTGTCTCTCACATTTCTCTTCAGTTATTGATTATTTAAGTCTACCAATCATTGAAAGAGGGTTATTGAAATTCCCTTTTCCTTTTTGCATTCCAGTCACCAGTAATAATCAACATATCTTGATTGCATGTTTGGTCAATTTCAGACTACAGAAGGTGTTAAAAATCTTCAATTTCCTCATCTTTGGCTTTGGTGGTTGGTATGTAAATTTGAATAACCGTCATATCACCTGATCTTCCTTGTATGTGTGTGGATATTTTCTTATCACTGACAGTGTTGTACTTCAGATAGATCTTGAAATGTTCTTTCTGATGGTGAATGTGATGCCATTTCTCTTCAATTTGTCATCACCGATGTAGTAGACTATAGGTTTTTTCCATTCAAAATGACCAGTACCAGTCCATTTCAGTTCACTAATGCCTAATGATATCGATCTTTATGCTTTCCATTTCATTTTGATAACTTCCAATTTTCCTAAATTCGTACTTTGTACGTTCCATGTTCTGATGAGTAAATTAGTAAATCCATTAGTAAATGGATGTTTGCAGCTGTTTCTTCCCATTTTGAGTCATGCCTTATCAGCAGATGGAGGTCCCAGAAGATTTACTCCATCTGTATCATTAAGGTCGGCCCTACTTTGACGAGACAGGTCTTCCCCAGTCATATTTTGAGTGCCTTCCAACCTGAGGACTCACCTTCTGGCACTGTATCAGACAGTGTTTTAGAGCTATTCATAATGTTTTACAGTAGTATATCAGACAGTGCTTCACTGATATTCACAAGGTTTTTCCTGGCCAATTTATTCTACTGATAGATGTTGCTAATTACCAATGTTATTTTTACATTTATTAAAGCAGGCCCAGCCTCCCCTAGCTCATAGTTTCTTTGTGACCAGCCAAGGGCAGTGTAGGAGTATGGGTAGTTCTGTAGGGGCTTAAGTTAAGGTTGTACATGCTGCATTCGATGTATTTATGGCATACAGGCATACCTTGGAGATACTATGGGTTCGTTTCTGGACTCACATTAAAGCAAAAATTGTGACACATTAAAGCAAAAATTGTGATAACATGAGTCGCAATTTTTCAGTTTCCCAATGGATATAAAATTATATTTACACTACAGTATAATTACTTCTGTAAGAGCATTATGAAAAGGTTTGAAATATTGTGAGAATTATCAAAAGGTGACAGAGACACAAAGTGGCCACATGCTGTGGGAAAAACTATACCGATAGACTTTTTTGATGCAGGTTTATCACAAACCCTTCACAGTTTCTGCAAAGTGCAATAAAACAAGGTATGCCTCTGTCTAGGGGATGCCAGGTAAGTAGTTGGACATTTACAATCCTGAAGGTCAGGCAGACATGATTAATTTCAGCATATGACAAACAAACTAAGGGAGGAAGGAGGAGGAGAGAGGAAGGAGCAGGTATAAATCACCTATTTGGATAATGTGGAATGGGATAATTTTTTCTACACACTTTTGGACTCTCTCGTTTTATGTTAGCTAAGAAAATGATGCAGTATCATTATAGTTGAAAATAAGTGCAGATATTATGCCATTTACCGTACTTACTTTTCTCCCTTGAATTTAACAATTAGGATTCACGTTATTTTCACTTGAAATAAAACCTAAAGTCTTTACAGAAACATGGTTTTATGGAAAAAATCACTGGCTTGTTTTTCAGAATGTATGCTCAGATAAAGGTAGAATGAAAGAAGCTTGATGGCTATGGTCATAATGTTATCCAGAGTAGATTCATTGTAAAATTGTTTTTAGTTAATATTACCAGAGTTTAGGAAAATGTTTTCTTCGTCTACAAATGTAGCTTGAAGGCATAAAAGTAAAAGGAAAAAGTCTTTAGGATATAATATATCCTAGCAGTGGATTTGCTCTATCAAGTGATGTTTCTATTTCCAACTTTTTTAAGGAAGTGCCATACCATTTTCCACAGTGGTTGAAACAAAACAAAACGTTTTGAAGTTGTTATTTTTATATATTAATTTGTTTTATCCTCCCCCCTCCTTTGTTTTGATATGTCTGGATGTGTGGGACATGTGCTTCTTTGGTCCTTAGCTTCATAGCACTGGTATACTTCCCAGCTGTCTCTTGGTTGGTGGCATAACTGGTAGGGATGTGGTTGCAGGTCTTTGTTGTGAAGAGGAGTTGCAGGTGTGGTGGGCAGGTGTTGTTCACCTTCTGCCATTGAGCCATTGCTGTAGGAGGTATATTTGGTGCTCTCCTGTGGAATGAGGTGCTCGGTGCAGTCGATGTGGTTGACTAGTGGAGACTTAACGTCCTCCCATTGGATAGGTAGAGGGGACCAAAAAACAAGGAGAAGAAGAGAAGGTAAAAAACACAAGAAAGAAATAAAAGGGTGGATGAGAAAAAGATTGTTAAAAATGGAAGAGGAGGAAGAGGAAGAAATAAATATAAAAGAAGAAATATTGGAAAAAAGTGAGGAAGATAAGGATTGAAAGGGACATAAAGAAAGCAAAGGAAAAAGGACTTTTGTAGTTAGGGTTAACCAGCAGCCTTGGGAACAGACAGTTGTGGTGCAATACACTGATCTACCTGCAGTGTTTGCCTGTGGAGGTGGGAGGTTCCTTGCATGAGTGGACACCTCTGAGAGATGAGGCTGCAGGAATGTGTGTCTTGCATTCAGTGTGAAATAGATCTATCAGTGATACAGCCACTGGGAGCCTGAACAGCAGCCCTTGGCTCTGCTTGTGATGTGTGTGTGGGTGGCTGGGTTGCTGTGGGGGTGGCTCGGCTGCTGTGGAGGTGGCTAGGGATCAGAGAGAGTGGAGGTGGGACTTATTTAGCTGGGCTGGTGGGGGTGAATTGGTGTGTTTGTTAGGGCAGAGAATGCAGTTCTCCAGCTGCGATTCACTCATGTGGGTCTCATGTCCTTTTGGGAGCATGAAGCCATTTATCTAGTTATTGGCTAGATTCAGTCAAGTGAGAGGTTGCCCTGAATCTAGTTTCTCTAACTACCCCAACTCAGGCTTATTCCCGTTATGTAGGTCCTTAGCCCAAATGACTTGTGTTTACTAGTGGTGCGTTGTTTCGTTCCCTTTCTCTGGGTCTCTCCTTGCTCCACAGCTGTCTGTCTTTTTAATAACCATTTGCTTCCTTGGCGTATGATGTTCTTTATGCTATCCTTCAACTCATCTGGTCTTCAGACATTTGTATTCAGTGCGTCAAATTTATTCTTGAGATGGTCTCTAAACTCAGATGACTCTCCTGGACTTGTTTTAATTTTCTTCAGCTTTAACTTGCACTTCCATGGTAGCAGTTAGCTGATGGTCTGTCAGTTCTCCAGTCAGTCCCTAGCCTTGGTCTGACTGATGATATAGAACTTCTCCATCACCTCTTTCCACAGATGCAGTCAATTCTATTATTCCTGTATATTCTTTCTGGTGAGACCCACGTGTATAGTCACCATTTATGATGATTTTTTTAAAAAAGTATTTCCAATGAATAGGCCATTGGTCTTGCAAAATTCTACCATGAGATATCCTGTGTCTTTTCTATCATCACCAAGTCCATATTTTCCAATTATTAATCCTTCTTGTTTGTTTCAAACCGTCACATTTTAATCACCAGTAATTATATAGGGACATCTTGATTGCATTTTTCATCAACTTCAGACTACTGGAGTTGGTAAAAATATTTAATTTCTTCATCTTTGACATCAGTTGTTGGTGTGTAAATTTGAATAATAGTCATTAACTGGTCTTCCTTGTAGGCACATGGCTATAATCCTATCAGTGACAGCAATGTACTTCAGGATGGATCTTGAAATGTTATTTTTGACTATGAATGCAACCCCATTCCTCTTCAATTTGTCATTCTTAGCTCAGTAGACTATATGATAGTGTGATTGAAAATGGTCAGTGCCAGTCCATTTCAGCTCACTAATGTCTGTGACATCAGTCTTCATGTGTTCCATTTCACTTTTGACAACTTTGAGTTTTCCTAGATTCATACTTAGTATATTCCATGCTCTAATTATTAATGGATGTTTTTCACTGTTTCTTCCCATTTTGAGTTTGTCATGTCAACGTATGAATGTCTCAAAAGCTTTACTCCATCAACTCATGTTTTTAAGGTGGACTCTGTATTGAGGCGGCAGCTCTTGCCCTGTGATATTTGAGTGCCTTCCAATTGTTGGCCTCGTTTTCCAACACTGTATCATAAAATATTCCATTGTTACTTGAAAGGTTTTCACTGGCCATTTTTTTTTTTTTTTAAGAAGTAAACTGTCAGCTCCTCTTTCTTAGTCTGTAAGCTCTGCTGAAACCTGTCACCATGGGTGATTGTGCTATTATTTAAAACACTGATGGGTGTAGGTTCCAGCATCATAGAGATACACAAACCACCACAGTAAGATAAACTGATAGATGAGTTACGTTAGAATTATATATTTAATGTATTTTTGGAGTTTTTTCAAATGGTATTTTAAAACGTTGATTTTTATTGGTCTTTGTTAGTATAGAGAAATATGTACTATTTATTTTTGTATGTTGATATTATATCCTTTTTTACATTTGTGTGTGTGTGTGTGTGTGTGTGTGTGACTTCCTGGGTAAGTTGTACTTTAAAGAGGTTTTATAAAATAAGGAAAATGTCTTTTACTGTTGTCTATGTAGCTGCCATTTCTGATGCTCTTCTGATGCTCCATTGTATGGATGAAGATTTTTTTCTGGTATAACTTTGCTTCTGTTTGAAAAGAACCTTTACTTTTTCTTAGATTGCAGGTTTGATAGTTATGAATTCTTTAGCTTTTGTATGTATAAAAGAGTTATTATTTTACTTTTGTTTTTGAAAAATATTTTGCCTGAGTATAGAATTGAATCTTGACTGTATTTTTCATTCATTTAAAAATGCCCCTTTACTTTATTCTAGTTTGCGTTGACTCTTGCAAGAAATATCTCATATATGTGTGCCTCTTTTACACATTTTCTCTGGGTTTTTAGTTGTTTCATTCAGCCTTTTGCTTCATGTTGGCCAGAAATAGAAGCCTCAAAACTTAAAATTTTAAATCTGAAAATCCTTTTAGACTACAAGAAGTATGTTATTCCATTAATTCAAATTTATATTTCACGTGGAGAAGCTAGACCTAACGTTTCTCTAGAGACTAGGGCATAGATAATTTATTTCATTACTTTGATATAAAATTTGAATATGAGCTTAGATTTCAAACCAAGTTCAAATGGTGGTCAGTTTTCATATTTTATATAGTGTTCTTAAATTTTAAAAATATGAGTATTTGGTTTTAAGGACACCACCACCACCAGTTGCCGTGGAGTTGCTTCTGTCTCATGGTGATCTTGTGTGTCAGAATAGAACAATGCCTCTCAGGGCTTTCAATTACTGATTTTTTTGGAAAGATGTTGTCAGGCCTTTCTTCAAGGCTCCTTTGGGTAGACTTGACTCCTTTGGGTAGACTTGTTTCCTCCAACCTTGTGGAAAGCAGCCAAGTGGATTAACTGTTTGTGCCACTCAGTTTTAAGGCAATTTTCTTTTAATTTCAGATTTTTAACCAATTTAGCATATGCTTTTAGGTCTAGTTTTGCAGATTAACTTTTTTCAAATTAGTTTTAATATTGTTTAAAAGAAGCATTAATGGACAATACTTGAATTTATTTATTAATTTTACCCATTCAATACTTAAATTAAAAATCTTTCAAGTTATTATCAGGAAAAGTTGTAGTTAATGATTGTCTGGTACAGAGTTACTGTCTAATGTCTTAAGTAGACATGAGCAGTACTTGGTGAAGTATCTGAGGTAGTGGGTCTGTATTAATCAATGAAGAATTTATTTGATTGTGTTTTGATTTATTGCTTCTTTTTTTCTAAATAAGTTTTATTGAAATATAATTTATGTACAGTGAAATAAACAAAATGACATGGGTCAGCGCTTTATTTATGTATTTATTTATTTATTAATTATTTTGCAGTGTTCCTTCCCCTCCCCTCCCCATCCCTGGTAACAAAGAAAATTTCCTTCTATAAGTAAATCTTTATTTTTTACAATAATTAATTAATACTATATTTGTCCTTCTGTGATTGTCTGATTTCACTTAGCATAATGTCCTCTAAGTTCATCCATATTATGCAGTGTTTTGCAGATTCTACATTATTCTTTCGGGTTGCATAGTATTCCATTGTGCGTATGTCTCATAGTTTCCTTATCCATTTTTATTTTGATGGGCATGTAGCTTGTTTCCATCTTTTTGCTATTGTAAATAGTGCTGCGATGAACATGGGTGTGCATATGTCTGTTCTTGTAATGGCTCTCACTTCTTTAGGATAAATACCTAGTAATGGGATTGCTGGGTCAAATGGTATCTCTAATTCCAGCTTCTTAAGGAATTGTCATATTGCTTTCCACAGTGGTTGTATCATTTTACAGTCCCACCAGCAGTATATGAGAGTTCCAATCTCTCCATATCCTCACCAGCATTTGTTGAACTTTGTCATTAGTGCTGGGGTGAGATGGTGTCTCTTTGTTTCTTTGATTTGGATCTTTCTGATGGTAAATGATTGCGAGCAATTCTTCACGTATTTGCTGGCTTCCTGATTATCCTCTTTGGAAAAGTATCTATTCATGTCTTCTGCCTATTTCTAAATTGAATTGTTAATCTTTTTGTTGTTGAGGTGTTGGAGTTTTCTATAAATTTTAGAGATGTCCCTTCTCAGGTATGTCGTTGCTGAATATTTTTTCCCAATCTGTAGATTCTCCTTTTACTTTTTTGGCTGTGTAATTCCTGACAAGTATGAATTTGTTGCTTTCATTTTGTTACGTGCTTTTTCATGATGTTGCTCATTTCTTAGTTCCATATATTTTTCTATGCTGAGCTTGTTTTGTTTGAGTCATATTATCACTTCCTTCTTTGCTATTGTTTTAGTATTTGCTAAATTTTGTGCTGGTCCTCTTTTTATTTTGATGTGAAGGTTTATCATTTTTCTCTGTGGTTACCCTGTGATTTATAATTTTCTTCCCAAGTTTAGAACCATCTGTTCTATCTTGCATTTGTCTTCATTTCCCTGCCATTTAGAAGTCCTGTAACTACACAGTTTTCCCCCTCCTTTTGGTTTGTAGTTGTCCTTATTTGTCAGTTGATGTCTCTGGTACCCTGTTTAAAATCTTGTAGAATTACTTACTTTGGATGCATCTATAACTGGGTTGGTTTTTTGGTTATGTCATCATATGTGTTAATGGTCAGTTGTTGTTTGCTATTGTTGCTTCTTTGTCCAGAGGACTCCCTTTAGCATCTCTTGTAAGGTTGGTCTGGTTTTAACAAATTCCCTTAATTTCTCCTTATCTGGAAATCTCTTAATTTCACCATCATATTTGAGGGACAGTTTGGCTGGGTATATAATTCTCGGTTGGAAATTTTTTTCTTACAGAGTTTTATATATATCATCCCATTGTCTTCTCACCCGCATGGTTTAGTCTTACTGGCTGCCCCTTACAGGTAACTTTTTGTTTTTCCTGTGCTACATTCAAGATTCTTTCTTTGTCTTTGGTTTTGGTGAGTTTGATGATGATATGCTTTGATGATTTTTATTTGGGGTGTATCTTGTTTGGGGTTCATTGGACTTCATGAATGGATATATTTTCATCTTTCATCATACCAGGAAAATTTTCTTCCAACAAATCTTCAGCAGTTTTTTCTGTGGTTTTATTTGCCTCTTCCTGTTCTGGAATATCAATTGTTGTTGTTATTTGCCGTCAAGTCGGACCTGACTCATAGTGACCCCTCCTCGGGTTTCTGAGGTGGTATCACTATGGAAGTAGATTATCCAACCTTCCTTTCAAGGAGTGGCTGATGGGTTTGAACTGCCAGCCTTCTGGTTAGCAGTCAAGTGCCTTAGGCACTATGCTGCCAGATCTGCATGTGGATCATTCCTTTTGATGGTATCCCACATGATCCTTAGTCTTTCTTCATTTTGTTTCAATTTTTTTACTCAGTGACCCCTTTCAAGAGAAATATCCAGGTATTTGCTTTCAAGCTCACTAATTCTGTTTTCCATTGATTCAATTCTTCTCCTTTGCCCTTTCAATGTGCTATCTCTTTCTGAAAGTTTGCTAGTAATCGTCTAGATTTCTGTCTGTAGATATGGTATAATTTCTGATTTTTCAATTATTTTGTCATTTTGTCCTTGTATTTTCTTCTGAATTTGTTCTAAGGTTTTTTTCTGTGTTTTCCTGAATTTTGTCAGTGTTTTCCTTGAGCTGTCTCTTAATCCACTGAAGGTACCTAAATATAATTATTTTGAACTCCTTATCAGGAGGTTCCAATGCTGCTGCTTCCTCAGGGATGTGTTCTGGGTTTGTATCCTGGTTCCTTGTTTCTCTTGTTTCTTTGTGTGGACTGTGATGGTCTGCTGTCTTTTAGGCATTGTGATATTTTTGTGTTTATATTTAATTAGTGATTGTATGTTGAATTGACTTGCCCACGATTTTTGTATTTTTTTGGATGTTATCTACAAAAGCAGCGTACTGTGCTCCTGTATTTGCTAGTTGGCAGCACTTAAACACTCACCACCTGTCTCTTTTCCTGTTGTTAGCCTCCCATATGCCCCTGCCATCTAAGGCAAATGGAGCCTATTCTTAGGTCCCTGGAGTCTGAATGAGAATGCTGTCCTTTTAAATGTCCAAAATGGCCACTGCTTGTAAACAATCAAAATGGCTATGGCCTCTGGACAACTGAAAGTCCATAGCTCAGGTTGTCTCCCTCCTTGCTGTTTCCCTTCCTAATCATAGGCCACTAGCACAGTCATTCCCACAGACCTTGGTGAACAGGGCTGATCATCTTTAGGTCAACTGTCAGCTTCCAACACCACTTAAAAATATTAAGGCTGTTGGTGCTGTCAAAGTAGCTGACAGCCCACAGCTCTGTCCATCTCCGTACTCACTGTTTTAATTTAGGTTTTTCCACTAGTTGGTGTCTAATCCACTTCTGTATACTGCCTTTCCAAGCTCAGGGCTCCAGGATTATCTTCTGTATCTTTGTCAGTTGGTTTCTCTTTTCTTTGTTGAAGAGGGTCTGTGTAGCTTGTCTGCCTATTCCATCATGTTACTGGAAGTCTTATTTCTTACTCTTGAGATTTACAGATCATACTAGCAGATCTACCCACTCGTCTGTCAGTGGCTTGCATGATGTTGTTAGGCTGGAGGCTATGCCACCAGTGTTTCAAATACCAGCAGGGACATCCATGATGGATAGGTTTCAGGAGACCTTCCAGACTAAGACAGACTCAGAAGAAGGAAAGGGCCATGTACTTCTAAAAGAACTGGCCTGTGAAAGCTTTATGAATAGTACTGTCTGATATATTAATGGATAACTTTATGAATACCTGAAACACTCTCTGCTATAGTGCTTGTAAATGAGCCCCTCAGGTTGGAAGGCATGCAAAATATGACTGGGGAAGAGCTGCTTCTTCAGAGTGGAGCTGACCTTAATGATGTGGATAGAATAGAGCTTTCAGAACCTCCATTTGCTAATGTGGCACAACTGAAAATAAGAAACAGCTGCAGACACCCATTAATAATCAGAACATAAAATGTATGAAGTATGAATCTAGGAAAATTAGAAGTTGTCAAAAATGAAATGGAACACACAAAGATCGATATCCTAGGCATTAGTGAGCTGAAAT
>NW_006922475.1:214401-215632 GCF_000298275.1 Orycteropus afer afer
TAACATTGAGAAGAATGGGAATTCCAGAACATTTAATTGCTCTCATGAGGAACCTGTACATAGAGTAAAAGACTGTCCTTTCAAATCAGGAAGGGAGTTCATCAGGCTTGTATCCTTTCACCATAGTTATTCAATCTGTATGCTTAATAAGTAATCCAAGAAGCTGGACTATTTGAAGAAGAGCATGGCATCAGGATTGGAGGAGAACTCGTTAACAACCTGCGATAGGCAGTCAATACAAATTTGCTTGCTGAAAGTGAGAATGACTTGAAGTGCACCTACTGCTAAAGATTAAAGACTACAATCTGTAGTATGGATTACTACACCTCAACATAAAAAGTGAAAATCCCCACAACTAGACCAATAAGAAGCATCACAATAAATAGAGAAAAGATTGAAGTTGTCAAAGATTTTATATTACTTGATTCCACAATCAACACCAAAGAGAGCATCAGTGAAGAAATCAGATGATGTATTGCATTTGGCAAATCTGCTGCAAAAGACCTCTTTCAAGTGCTGAAGAGCAAAAATGTCTCTTTGAAGACTAATTGCGCCTAACCCAAGCTATGATATTTTCATACATCTCTTATGCATGTGAGAGCTGGATGATGAATAAGGAAGACCGAAGAAGAGTTGATGCTTTTGAGTTGTGGTGTTGGCGAAGAATATTGAAAGCACCATGAACTGCTAAAAGAACAAACAAATCTGTCCTTGAATACGTGTAGTTGAAATGTTCTTTGGAAGCAAGAATGGCCAGACTTTTCCTCACCTAATTTGATCATGTCAGAAGGGACCATTCCTTGGAGAAGGATATCATACTTGGTAAAGTGGAGCGTCAATGAAAAAGGGGAAGGCCCTCAACGAATGGATTAATACAATGGTTACCACGATGGGCTCAGGTATAGGAAGGATTGTGAGGCTGGTGAAGGACTAGGCAGTGTTTCCTTCTGTTGCACATAGGGTCGCTATGAGTTGGAGCTGACTCTCTGGCATGTAACAATGACAACAACAATAGCAACAAGCAGATCAGAATTTTCTTGGTACATATATATACCCACTGCCATCGAGTCAGGCCTGACTCATAGCGACCCCTCCTTGGGTTTCCAAGGTGATATCACTCCGGAAGTAGATTGCCCAACCTTACTTCCAGGGAGTGGCTGGTGGGTTTGAACCACCAGCCTTCTGGTTAGCAGTCAGATGCCTTAGGCACTACGCCACCAGAGCTCCTATA
>NW_006922475.1:215802-219536 GCF_000298275.1 Orycteropus afer afer
TTATAAATTATAGTTCAACTTATCTGCCTACCCCCAATGACTTGTACTTTTTGTCAGTTTTTAAAGAAATTCTAACCTATTCTGATGTCAAATACATTTTTTAAAAAATTTTCTTCTTAAAAGTTTTATATAGTTTTGCCTTTCATATTATTTAATTCATCTGGAATAGGATTTTGTATATGTAGTTTTAAGACTCCAATTCCTTTTTACTTTCTATAGAGATAACTTGATTCACCTCCATTTTCTGTTTAGGTTATTGCTTGTCCATTTTGCCAAAAGTTTGCACACATATGGAAGTCTGTTTCTGAGCTAAATACTTGTATTCATGTACTAGTTTTTTTTTTTTTCTTACACTTCTGTTTTTATTATAATTTATATTGTCTGGTACAGTACCATATTTCTTTGGGTAATATTTGTGTGTGTGTATATATATATATATATTTTCCAGTCATGTTTGATTAAATCTTTGTATAATATGTTTTAGATATGTGTCATAACTTGCATAAGTCCAGACTGTAATAAAAAAATCTGCTTATTATCTTTTTTTCTTACCTTTCATATTAAGGAGGTTTGGTGGTTCAGTTCCTAAGTTACTTTGACTGTTAACCAGAAGGTTGGTGATTCACACCCACCAGCTGCTCCACAGAAGGAAGATGGGGCAATCTATTTTTCTAAAGATTTACCACCTTTGAAACCTAATGGGGGTCACTATGAGTGGGAATCTACTCGATGGCAGTGAATTTGTTTTTTTGGTTTGAGCATTTTTATTCCACTTATGTTTTTTTGTGATTAAAATACTACATTTGTTGTTGCTAGTTGCCTTTTATTTGATTCTAACTCATGGTGACCCTATATGTACAGAGTAGAACTGCTTCATAGGGTTTTCAAGGATGTCACCATTTTGAAGCAGATGGCCAGGCCTTTTTTTTTTCTGATGCATGTCTGGATGGATTTGAAGGTCCAGCATTTTGGCTAGCTGCTGAGTACATTAGCTGTTTGTACTACCCAGCTAATGTGTACTGGATATATTTATAAATATCATCTGACAAACCATTGAGGAAAATACTTTATAATTCAGTAGGGAAATGTGTACAATCTGTTAACCAGTTGATGATTCACAAAAGAAGTACTAGTACACTTAGCTAATAAATATTTGGATAAAAGTTAAAAAAATTGTAAATTGTGCACTGCTGCATAAGGTTATATAGGTTCACTTTTGTTAGTGTGTTATCTAAAACTAAAATCATGCTTTCCATTTGACTGTGAAAACATTCTAAAGAAATACAAATTTACCAAATAATTTAATTAGGGAAATAGTAACAGTGGAAACTTGGTTAAGAGCTAGATAGTCTTATGTATAAACAAATTATGGTTTAACTGTTTAGGAAAATGCTATGCATATGTTACTTTTGAGGTAGCTTTATATGTTTGATGGTAACCAGTTAATATTATATTTAAGGAAATAAATAGTTTATGAAATTGTATACAAAGATTTATACCATTTGTATATACGCAGAAAAAATCTGAAAAGGTATATTCAAACTGATTAAAATTTATTTTTTTCCCACCAGTTTTATATTTTGATCATTTATTCAGTAGATCTATTTATTAAGTACCTAGTATATATTAGAAGTTGTAGAATTTAAAGCATATTTTTTTTAGTGTAGCTCATGCTTATAAATGCAGTCTCTTCTAGCTCTTTGCTTGCTCATTATTTTCTGTGTGCATTTATTATTGACAAATGTGATGAGTAAATTCAGAAATACTTACCAAAGATAATAATTTTGAACTGCATATTCAGGTTATAGCCATAGACAGAGTTTTTACCTTCATAAAAATTTGATCTATGTAATTGTGCTGCAGGCAAGCTTTCCAATTGTATAGTTTTGTAACTCTCAAGTATAAATATGTACAGCTGAAATGACAGGGAGAATGACTATGGTAAGAGTGTCTGTTTGTTGCCACAAGCCCTTTCTTCCTAACTTTCTTGCTAGGTCATGTATTGTCCCTCGGTCCCCATAGGGAACATAAGAATAATCCCTGTGGACCAGCAGCTGTTGAGTAGATTCTGACTCATGGTGACTCTATGTGTGTTGGGGTACAACTGTGCTCCCTAGGGTTTTCAGTGGTTGGCTTTTTGGAAGTAGAGCTGCAGGCTTTTCTTCCAAGGTGCCTCTGGGTGAACTTGAACCTCCAACCTTTTAGTTAGCAGTGGAGTGCTTTAACTATTTGTACCACCCAGGAACTCTAGACTCTGTGGAATAGCAAGCAAATGAGGTGAATATATATACATATATAATTGTGATTTGGGTGAAAATTTACAGATCAAATACACTTTCCATACAGCAGTTCACATACACTTTGTCTCATGACATTGACCACAATTTACCACAATGCAACATCTCCCCTCCTACTTCCTCCCTATAGTTACCTCTTCCCTGTGTCCATTCCTCCATGCACTCCTGCCCCCCTGATCTGTCTCCCTGTGCATCAGCAGCCCTTCTTTCTCCCATGCTTGTTGTCGTCTCTAAGGAGTATATCTACCTCAGGTAAATGTTCAACTCATATGCCTGTCTATTGTTTTCCTGGAAGCCACAGGCATGGGTTTAATTTCAGACATGAAGGACAGTTTTCACATCCTTCAACAACCTTGTAACCCTATGGATTTTATCATCTGTTAAAATATGGTACTCAGAACTGATGATAATGTTAGAGATCTTGTCAGACTAGACCTTGGTGAGTTGATTATTGCAGTTACATGCTTTGTTAATTTGGGCCTTAAGTGCTTTTTTCGTAGCCATACTTCTATCATGACACATTGACCTGTTGGCATGCTTAAATCCCTTAATTTTCTGTAAGTAGTCTGCTGGGTGCTAAAGCATCTTCTGTGTCTGTATTTTTAAATTATGGGGAGGACTGTATTCGTGTTTCTGTTATCTTTAGCCCATAAGTTTTGGTTCATTTTAAGCCTTTTTTTCCCTCGCCATTTAAAACCATTGAGATACTTATATATATTTTCTCTGCCATTTTTATGTCATCCAGCTATTTTAGTTAATCTTTAAAACGGAAAGAAAAATCTTTCAAAATTGCTTATGTTTTGTAATTCTAAAATATTGACAGCAGTGTCAATTTTAGCTTGGTACACTCATCATTAAAGACTTTAATGCAGTAATGCACTCATGTGCTGCATAACATCCATGTGGGCAATGTCCAACTGCATATATGTCTGTGGTCCGATAAAGTTATAATAGAGTTCAGAAATCCCAGTTGGAGAACAAGGTGTAGCAAATGCAACAGCTTCCCACACAGCAGCATGTTTATTTCATGTGTCTTGTTTACAAAGCTGTTGTTCTAATAGGCATATAATGATACAGTACGTACATAACCTGTGATACATATCTCTTGTGTTACTGGGTTATGTACTGTACTTTCTATCTAAAAAGTTTACCATATAACAGTGTATTCTTCAACTCATGGGCAGCAGCATCCAATCTTGTGTGTCATGCATCTCATGTTTTGTAGCATTATCTCTCTGTTTGGAAATACTACCGTGAAGTGCATTGTGGCTCCCAAATGCAGCAAAACCAATGCTAGTTATAGTAGCAGCAAGAGGCAAAGACGTATCGACTTGGAAGGGAATGTTATTATTGCTCATGATGTAGGCATGTCCATGATCCTCAGAAACAGAAAAATTCACCAAGCTGATAAAAGATTGCCTCTACTTCAAACCCACC
>NW_006922475.1:220506-221691 GCF_000298275.1 Orycteropus afer afer
TAAGCTTTGGTAGCGTAGTGCCTAAGGCACTTGACTGCTAACCAGAAGGCTGATGGTTCAAACCCACCAGCCACTCCTCGGAAGGAAGATGGGGCAATGTACTTCCGTAGTGATACTGCCTTGGAAACCCAAGAACGGGTCTCTATGAGTCGGGTCCGACTTGACGGCACATAACAACAACAACATCCATCTGTGAGATAAGGATTATTATGACTTAAATACCGGAAGAACAGCAATAACAAAAAGCAAACTCACTGCCTTTGAGTCGATTCCGACTCATAGCAACACCTCCTTGAGTTTCCAAGGCAGTATCAGTATGGCTGTAGATTGACCAGTCTTCCTTCAGAGGAGTGGCTGGTGGGTTTGAACTGCCAGCCTTCTGGTTAGCAGTCAGATGCCTTAGGCACTACGCCACCATGCCTCCAAATTATACTAATTTCTGAGACTTCAGACTCTTTAAATGAAGGGAAACAAAATGATTAGTATTTAGGGATTGTGATTTGGCACATATGAACACATTTAGGTAGCTAATAGTGGTATAGGAATAAGATCTTAAAGTTTAAGGAAAGGTAGTGTCATCCCAGAATTCATCTTATTTAGGATAGATACTCTCTACTTGTTTAGTTTTTATGTTTGTGCTTTAGATAGGTGAATTTTAGGATATTCATTTTGAAATTCTCTGTCAAAGGCTTTATATTGTACAGAAGAGGAAACACATCAAGGGATTCTAGGTGGGCACTCTCTCCCACATGTACTTTCTTATCCCAATGAAAGTGGCCTGAGTGGTAGTCAAAGAATTTTTGGATGATAATGGAAGTTATTATGGGTGTACCAAACCTCAGAGTGTTCCTGGGAGTGCACCCAAAGATTTGAGAAATCACACACATTTGTTTCTCATTTTTCTTTGAGGTTACCCTATGATTTAGAATTTTCTCCCCGAGTTTAGAACACTCCATTCTATCTTGCAAGTCTCTTAACTTTCTCACCATTTAGAAGTCCTGTAACTACACAGTCTTTTCCCTCTTTTTGTTTGTAGTTGTCGTCACTTGCCAATTGATATCTCTGGTTCCCTCTTTACAATCTTGTAAGCTCATTTTACTTTGGATATTTCCATAGCTGTGGTTTCTGAGTTATGTCATCTTGTGTATTAATGGTCGGTTGTTATTTGCTATTTTTGGTTCTCTG
>NW_006922475.1:222550-231429 GCF_000298275.1 Orycteropus afer afer
ACCTAAAGATAATTCTTTTGAATTCCTTATCAGAGAGTTCCAATTCTGCTTCTTCCTCAGGGATGTGTTCTGGGTCTGTATTCTGCTCCATTGTTTCTACCACTAACTGCTTCTTGGTGTGGACTTGATGGTCTGTTGTCTCTGAGGCATCGTGGTATTGTTGTATTTAGATCTCTCTTAACTGTGAAGAGTGGCCAAGGGTGATCCAGGCTCTTCTTGGTGGTTTTTTTATCGTTGGCCCGTTGGTGGAGAAGGAGGTAGTGGCTCTCATTCAGTAAGTGAAGTTGCAGGAGGTGTGTGTGTAGTTGTGTCTTATGGGGACTGTTGTTGTCTCCCACTCAGTTAGATACAAATTACAATTGAATAGCCATCAGAAAACTTTTCTCTCTTGCAAGTCTGGAGTGTCCTTGAGGTTGCTGGAAAGCAGAACGTGTTCTTAAGCACCAGGAATCTGCGAGAGCTCTGTCTCTTTAAATATTCAAAATAGTCAAGCTGCTTTTAGACCTTCAAATTGGCGGTGTCCTCCAGACCGGCAAAAGTTCACAGCTCAGCCGCCTTTCTCTTCACCTTCTCTGTTTATTCCCCAGCCACCAGAGCAGTCCTCTGCAGCCCCTGGCTAGCAGGGCTGATTTTTAGGTTAATTCTTAGGTCCTACCACCACTTGGGAATCTCTAAGCTGTCTGTGCAATCAGGATCGCTGCCAGACTGCAACTCTGTATGTCTCCTTTTTTGATATTTGCACATAAATTCTTCTGCTAGTTGGGGTTTAGTCCACTTCTATTTCCTTCCCTTCAAGGCTCAGGGGTCCAAGATTATCTTCTGTGTCTGTGTTAATTGGTTTCCCTTTTCTTTGTTGAAGAGGGGTCTGTGCAGTCTTTCTGTCTAGTCCGCCATCTTGCCGGAACCTCTCACATTTGTTTCTTTAATGACTCCAGGATATGTTATAGCACAGCCACATTGGTTGAGTATTTAATGGAGAGGAAATGCACCCCAGTATCTTCTGTAGTTATTGACATCTGACATTTATACTCAAACTTCAGACCTCTCTCCAGTGTGTACCTCTAACTTCAGTGTCCTGGATTAAGACAAAATTGGATATCCTTATATATATATTTTTTTCCTCTGCTGTATGTGTAAAATGAGGTGTGGTAGCCCAGTGACTAAAGGCATCTGACTGTTAACCTGAAGGTTGGTGCTTCAAACCCACCAACCACTCTGTGGAAACAAAACTGGGCAATGTGTTTCTGTAAAGATTTACCACCTCGGAAACCCAGTGGGTGTTTCTATAAATTGGAATCGACTCCATGGCAGTGAGTTTAGTTTGGTTTGGTTTGGTTTTGGTGGGTGAAAAATGTGAGAATATAAAATATATTTGTTGGACTTGGGATCAGATTTGGAATAGGATTTTTGAATAGGAGTTGGTGTGTTTGCATGAAAAAGCCAGTGTATAATAATTGAAAACTACTGGTAGAGAGTTTCTGGCAAAAAGTAGCTGTTCATTATACATTTTAACTATTGTTATTATTCTAGAGATTCTGTGGATTCTCACATAATTCAGTAAAGATCTTCCCACCTGTGGGAAATATGGGTGTTATTTTTATTTGAGAAGCAGTTTTGTTTATATCAACAGGGACCACAGAAATAATTTAGATTTGCAATTTATTAATAAAATTATCTAAATGCTGCTACATCTTATTTGACAACTATTATTACCATTTTATAGATGGGAAAAGCACTTACTCCATAACTGGTTGCTTATTTAATACATACGTAGGGAAACAGTTCCTTCTAAAGAAAGATGCTTTGATGATGTCTGAGGTAGAAGTAAAATATATTGATTTTTTTGGTAGTTGAATGGAAGATATATGCATTTTCTCAGAAAGAGAATGTAGGGTTTTGTCCTTTTCTTAAATGTTTGTATTTTTCATTTCTAGGCTGTTCGCTGCTATGAATCTCTAATCTTAAAAGCTGAAGGAAAAGTGGAGTCTGATTTCTTTTGTCAATTAGGTCACTTCAACCTCTTATTGGAAGATTATACAAAAGGTAATTTTTTCTCTTTTGTTAATTAGTGCTTGACTTATGTATATATTTAAAGTAACTGTAATTGTACTATATCTTTATTAGAAGTATTACAATTTTTACTTCTAGGAATTTGAATGGTGTTAAAAAGAAAATTTCCATGGGTTTATATTTATGTATGAATGTGTAAGCTTGTTTTTTTTTACCATTCATGAATTGGTGATGGTGGGGCATCTGGTGTGGAAGTCAGGCAAGAGCTCCAAAGAGCGATACAAAGCTGAATGATTTTTATGGGCACAGATACACAGGAACAAGGAGGCTATATTTAGCAAAGTTTAGATTGACTTGTGGTCATTTTCTTTCTTTATTTGGAATTAAAGGAGAAATTTTGAACTAGGTAAACTAAGCAGGTAATTCCTAGTTGGTTAGCTTTGATTTCTGTTTGTGGGAGACTCAGTTGATTGACTTAAGTTTCACCTCCTGGAAAGGTAGGTCAGGCATTTACAGGAAATATAAATTAGCTAGATTTTGGTTTGCACATGTAGGGCTCAGCAAAAATGACTCACTCCATCTTGGGTCTATGTCAGGTCAGCAGTGGAAATGTGAAAATTTCATGTAAATCATCAAGAAATTGATCATTCAGTAAAACTGATAATCACATACATGTGCATTTATCAACTATAGTAAAAAGTGAGTCAGTCTGATTTATGTGTGGTGATTTTATCCATATTGGGGGACCCTTTGCAAAAGGGAATACAAAATTAGCATCTCTCTTTTCTTTCTTTGTCCTGAATTTAACTGACCCATTTTAGCTAGAAAATATTTGAGTGAAAATCTGGCCTGTAGCCATGTTATTTATTGTAAAGGTAAGTAGTAGTGAGATGATCACATATGAATTTGTACCTTGAATGAACCAAAAATTTTTATTCATTTGAAATTTTGTCTTCAATGGATGAATTAAATAACTGAATATACCCTCAAGATGAGCTCTTTTAATGGTGCCAAGCTGCCAGCTGAGACCTTTTCTCACTTAGGAAGTTGAACATGCCCCCAGATATCACCCCCTTTCCCCAATACCAAAAGAAAAATCTATAGCAAAGATAAACTGTATTCTTAGAAGCACAATTTTTTTTAACCTTTTGGTGATAATAAACATCTTGACGTGGAACGGGTGTATGTGTTGTGCTTGTTTTCAACAAATGTGGTTTTAGTGGGTAGAATAACTGGCAAATAGTTTGAGCGAAGGGTTTTTGGTGTATTCCATTGATGTTTTTGTTATACCACTTTTGTGTTAGGTCAAGTGAAATCTTAATGAAATACAATTTAAATGGTACACTGTGGGGTTTGCAGTTAGGCTTAGTTCTCAACTTGACTCTTATTTACAGATTATGTAATATTCATTAGCTTCTTGTCTTCTAATATGTGAAGGGGAGGTTGGGTAGGTGGGAATGAAAGCTTGGGAGTTTGGTGATTGTTATGTGAAACAGATTAGTATTTGGCAAAATGTCTTCAATTCAACAGGGTAATAGTTCCTAATAATGCCCATATATTTATACTTTGTTAAAAGAATATGGTAGCATAGTGCCTAAGGCACTTGACTGCTCACCAGGAGGCTGGTGGTTCAAACCCACCAGCCACTCCTTGGAAGGAAGGTTGGGCAATCCTACTTCCGTAGTGATACTGCCTCGGAAACCCAAGGAGGGGTCGCTATGTGTCAGGGCTGACTCGACGGGAAACAACAACAACAACAACAACAAAAGAATATGTGGAATTATATGCAATGAGCTAATTTTTCAATGCTGCAACTCTTACTTGGAGAGCATACTAATTTGAAAGTACATAAACAGAGACCAGACTTGAAAATTAAGTTTGCATATGGTCCTATCAGTCCTTGTGGTTCATTGATGATTAAGCAACACATACATTTTTAAATTATTTAAAAATTTTATTAGTTTATGAAATTTAGCTATGTTTTCCATTTATATAAAATTTGGCTGTGAAGGAGATGAAAAATCCAGGGACACTGTATTTTTTCTTTTTGAAGGTTTGGGGTGTGTGGCATCTAGATTATACTGGCAAACTACCTGTTGGGAATAATCTAGTAAGGAGGGAGAGGAGAAGAGAAGTATAACCTAAGGATTTAAGTCCTTGAAAAGATGTCCTCTGAGACTGTCCACTGGTATGTAGATGAATCAGTTATTGCTAAGTAGGCAGAAGCTTGATTATTTGCAACAGGAGGAAGCCCCAAACGAAATCCACTGCCATCAAGTTGAATCCTGACTCATAGAGACCCTGCCGCTCAGAGCAGAACTGCCTCATAGGGTTTCCAAGGCTGCAAATCTTTATGGAAGCAGACTGCCTCTTCTTTCTTCTGTAGAGTAGCTGGTCGGTTCTAACTACCGACCTTTTGGTTAGGAGCTGAATGCCTCAACCACTGCACCATCAGAGCTCCTTATAGAAGAAGCAGCAGAAAATAGACACAGAGGCATACATATGTACTTAGTATATCTCAGGATTTCAAGCTGGTAGCTCCTATTTCCTAGCTGTGAGTTATTATTATTTTTTTAATCCCTCTTAAGATTTTATTCGCCATATTCCCTTTTTAAACATTTTCTTTTTTAATACTGATTATCATACTCTTTCTATCCATTCTTGTCACTGTCTTTCCACAAGTCTAAAACTAGAACCATTCTCTAATAGGCACTTCCTCTTTCCCCTACAGGAGCTCTGGTAGCGTCGTGCCTAAGGCACTTGACTGCTAACCAGAAGGCTGGTGGTTCAAATCCACCAGCCATTGCTTGGAAGGAAGGATGGGCAATCTACTTCTGTGGTGATAATGCCTTGGCAACCCAAGGAGGGGTCACTGTGAGTTGGATCCCACTCGATGGCACATAACAACAGCAACTCCCCACCCCCCACACACCACCATCCCCTTTTCACCAGTTTATGGAGGCATTTCTTAGGTCACACTACTCCTTTCTTTGTACCCTGTATAAGATAAGAAAACTACCAACCCCAGGCAAATAGGTGCTTATCCTTAGGGGACAGATTTTAAATCAGAGCATTTTGGGAATAAAACCACACATTGAACATGTAATTTTGTGAGTAAACTGCTCAGGTATATATATGTGAGGGACTTATTTACCTAGTTATTCTAAGATAGTCCTTTATTTGCTCTGAGTTGTCATCATCTTTGTGTTACATTTTCTGAGTTTGGGGTTTCACTGAGGTTGGTTACTTAGGAAAAATTGCCTCTACTTATGCAGTAGAAAATGATAGAACCTATTTTTTGTACATTTTGAACTGTGGTGGCTCTGCCTTTATTTCTCTTCATATTGATCCCATCTACTTTCTGTCTTAAAGGAATTCCTAAAAATTTCTGATCTACAAATGGTATTGTTCGGTTATCATTACTGTTAAGATTATCATTACTGTTATTTTTCATTAAAAAATTTTTTTTCTGTCATTTTAAATGGATTTAAAGCAGAAGGAAGGAAGACACTGTAAAACATTTTCTTAGCCTTTCTGGCTGATAATATGTATAAAATGTTGTTGTTAAATGGCGTTCAGTCGTCTCCAACTCATAGTAACCATGTGTACAGCAGAATGAAATACTACTCGGTCCTGTCCCAGCCCCCATAATCCTTGCTATACCTGAACCCATTGTTGTGGTCACTGTATCAGTCTATCTTGTTGAGGGCATTCCCCTTTTTTGTTGACCCTCCACTATCAATATCAAATACAAAGAAAAATTTATCTTGCTTTATTTGGCCATTTTGCTTTTAGGCATTTATCCTGACACAGTAATTGGGTAAAGGATCCTGGGAAAACTGAGGCTTAGTGCACTTGGCCTATTGTCATGGATTGGATTCCTTGGGAAGCTGACTCTGATAGGGAGTTTAACATACAGGATGTTTGGTAAGGAGTGCCTTTGGGAACATCTGTGGTCACTATGAGTCAGAATCCACTGGACAACAGTGGGTTTGTTTTGGAAGGGAAGGGATGGAACCAGGGTTGGACATAGGGAGAAGTTAAACTATGATAGGCATGGCCAGTTCCACAGAGGGCTCTGGAGTTAGAATGGCCCTTCAGAGTTGTCCTAAAATGGGCTATGATGGCCAGGCTTTTATACTCCATTAAGCAGTGGATGTAGGGTAGCTTGGGAGAGGAGCATGAATTCGGCTGAAGCAGCCTCTGAAGAGTCTCAAAACTAGAGGCTGCCTGCAAGCAGGACTCCCAAAGGCTAGGACATTTCCTGTAAGTAGGGGCTCTTCACAGTGTCTACCATACCTCCTTTCCATTCCTAACTCCAGAGCTAACCCCTGAGCTTCTAATGAACCAAAAAAGTGATAGAGTTGGCAGAGTTCTTGCAGTGATTTCTCTTCTTCTGGTTGGAGCAGAACCAGAGGTGCAGTAGATAGAGAGCCCTGGGTTGCAGGACAAGCATATGCAATCATACGAATATACATGATGGCTCTTACAAGCAGTTTTATTGATAGAAAATCTTGACTTCTGTAATTGTGTGTGGGTTAAGTTATAGAAGAGGACTGAACTAAGTTAGTTGATTAAAAAAATCAAGTGTTTTGGTTACCTAGTGTCACTCTAACAGAAATACCACAAATGGGATTGCTTTAACAAATAGGAGTTTATTATCTTACAGCTTTGGAAGTTAGAAGTCCGAGTTTCAGGTGCCAAGCCCTAGGGGCTGGGTAAAAGCCCCTCAGCCTTGGAATTCAGCTCTGCCTCTTGCTCTTGGCCCTCTGAAGCTAGAACCATCTCTTCATTCAGGCAGCTGCTGGCTGCTGAAGCTGACAAGCCCAAGGTTGACAAGTGAAATGGCACAGTCCCGATATTACCAAACCACAAGGCAGGCTACTAATTCAAGTCCATTAAAAGTCCCAAGATCGGCAGGGCGACGTGGCAGGCTGCCGTTCAATGATTCGGTTATATGCAGTGTTCAAGCATACCATCAACTGGAGACCTTCCTCAAAACTGCTTCTTACATACTGGAAGCATCCCAGATCACTAAAGCAGCTACTCAGCTGCTCCAGTAGATTCCACCATGGAGTTAATTGCCAATATTACCATGGCAAATAACTACATCTAGCTGCCCAGCCATGCAACCTGGTCCAACAAATTTGGCATACAACCTTAACTACCACATCAAGTGACAAATTACCTCAGAGTACACAGCAAAATTCATATTATTTTTGTTCTGTAGTCAACATCAATGGAAGCAGCAATCAAAACATCATATGATGCATTGCATTGGGCAAATCTACTGCAAAAGACCTCTTTCAATTGCTGAAGAGCAAAGATGTCTCCTTGAAGACTAAGGTGCGTTTAACCCAAGCCATGGTATTTTCAGTTGCTTCATATACCTGTGAGACCTGGACAATGAATAAGGAAGACCAAAGAAGAGTTGATGCTTTTGAGTTTTAGTGTTGGTGAAGAATATTGAGAGTACCACAGACTGCCAAAAGAATGAACAAATCTGTCCTGGAAGAAGTGCAGGCAGAATGCTTCTTGGAAGCGAGAATGGCCAGACTTTGGTCATGCTGTCAGAAGGAACCATTCCCTGGAGAAAGGATATCATGCTTGGTAAAGTGGAGGGTAAACAGTAAAGGGGAAGGCCCTCAATGAGATGGATTGACACAGTGGCTGCAAGGATGGGCTCAAGTATAGCAAGGACAGTGAGGTTGGCACAGGACCGGGCAGTGTTTCACTCTGTTATGCATAGGGTCACTGTGAGTTGGAGGTGACTCAACCGCACCTAAACAGTGACAACACAGCAAAATTATAAGTAGATAGAAATTAAGAGGAAAAAGGTAAAAAAAAAACTTGGGGGTAGTTAATCGGCATTACAGAAGGAAAAAAAAAAGTTGAAGGAATTATAGTATCATTAGGGTGAAAACCTTGAAACCTTTCAAAGAAAAAAATAGTTTCTGAACATTTTATAGTGAACTGTAAGTTTGCTCAGTTAAAAGTTCTTTGAAATTCTAGCCAAAGATAGGTTTTTTTCTCTCTCTCCCTTTCTTCAATTAATTGTTTTTTTGTTGTATTGTCTATCATTTTTGGTCAAAAATGCTTTGGTGGTTTTAGTTTATAAGCAGTTACAAATAGCTAGGGCAAATTATGTGCTAAGAATTATTAATCTGGGGAAATCTTGTCAAAGCTTTATGAATTTTCTTATTCTTTCTTGGGGTGCATGTCAGTACTCTGTGCTGGGATATATAGTATAAGCATAATGTGAATGTTTTCCAATAATAGTTCTTGAACTTGGCTTCTCCAAAAATTATTATTATTTTTTTTTCATGCTTTGAAAGAAGGATGTTATTGCTAAGGATGTTATTGCTATTGGAACTAATGATATGATTCTTTCAAGAATCTACCGTTTGTTTATAACTTCTTTCTGATAGAGGTTCTTTGGGAGGTAATTTGTAGTGTGTGTGTATGTATGTGTAATATATTGTATACAATAACAATTACTTGGTCAGCCCCAGGCTTACAGGTGAGGAGAGACAACTCAGGGACGCCCGAAGTAGCAAGCGGGAAGAGCAGGAGATAGGGGATTAAAAGCCAGGAAGCCAAAGAGAAGAGCAGTCAGCCGAAGGGATTAGGTAAGGAGGGGCAACTCAGGCCTGCCCAGAGTAGCAGGCCGGAAGAGCAGGAGGAAGGGGATAAAAAGCCAGGAACCCGAACAGAAGAGCAGTCAGCCCCAGGCTTACAGGTAAGGAGAGACAACTCAGGGACGCCCAAAGTAGCAAGCGGGAAGATCAGGAGAAAGGGGTTTAAAAGCCAGGAAGCCAGAGAGAAGAGCAGTCAGCCGAAGGGATTAGGTGAGGAAAGGCAACTCAGGC
>NW_006922475.1:234712-238286 GCF_000298275.1 Orycteropus afer afer
ATCGATTGACACGGTGGCTGCGATGATGGCTCAAGTATAGCAGGGATTGTGGGGCTGGCGCGGATCGGGCAGTGTTTCGTTCTGCTGTGCATGCGGTCGCTATGAGTCAGAAACGACTCGATGGCACTTAACAACAACAACAACAACGATTACTTTTTGTTGAAATAAAAATGAATCTGAATACTGACTGTGATGTGATCAATTGTTTTTATATGACCTTTCTTACCATGATCTTGTGATGCCTTCAAAATGATTTGGTGGGACTAAGCAAATAAAATGTTTGCGGCCCACCAAGGGGATTTGACAGCTTGGTAATAATGCATATAAGGTGCATGTAACTCCTGTGGGAGTGAGACCATGCAAATAATGTGTAACAACCCAACAAGGGCTGATAAGTTTTGCCATCTTGCTATGCTTAAAAGATCCACCAGCCGCTCCTCGGAAGGAAGGTTGGGCAATCTACTTCCATAGTGATACTGCCTCATCAGCCCAAGGAGGGGTCGTTATGAGTTGGGTCCGACTCGACGGCACATAACAACAAGAACAACAATGTGCTTAAAAGAGAGCCAATCCCAGAGCAGAAAGGGAACTTAACTACCACCAAAAAGAAGAGACTGGGGTAGAGATGTCCATTGGATCTGGAGTCCCTGCACTGAGAACCTCCTAGACCCAGGAGACAGAGGGAAAGGGGCTGGTGGGGGATGGGGGTGGAGAGAGAGAGAGAAGCAAATTTACTATCTTTTACCTACATAGTTTGTTTTCATCCCTGTGTTGGTGGCGTGAACTTGACAGCATGTATATATATATCCTCTTCCTCTTATTTTGACTATCTTGACTCAGAACTATAATATTTTTAAGCATGCTGAAAATCTTTCTCGCCTTCTAAGCCTTTATCTTCATCCTTCCTATTTCTTTAATGTACATATTTCTCTATAACTTTACCTAATTTCATAGGTCATAATTATATGACTTTGGATTTTTCATTCTTGAATTATGCCTTAGTCTTTCACTGAAGAACTTTTATGCTGCTTTTGACTTGCAAAAAAATAACATGGATTAAGTAACTAAAAATTATAATTATTTCTTGAAGTATATATTGTTTTGCCCTGTGTGTGCCCCACCCCCTTTAGGTTGCTTTTTACCTGTTTATTAAGTTTCTAGGTTTCTTTTAGTTATCTGGTAATTTTTAGCTGTTCATATTTAAGATAGGAGAACTGACAATTGGTTGGTTGGAGGTTCTCAGCATGTGGATAGGGTTCTTTAAATTTGATCTGCATGATATTTTGTAGGAGAACCTGTGAGTCTGTGTGTATTTAGTCACATTGCCTAATGAAGAGTTTGCCAAGTAGTATGTATTGGTGTCTGTGTTTATGACAGTAGCATCAGTGAGTGAGTGAAGGAATTTGCCGAGTAACTGCTTCTCAAATAGTTTTTACCCTAATACTTTATTTTAGCCCCTGCACATTGAACCAGAAGTTTAAAAAGGCCTCTCTAACTAATAATGAAAAAATATTTGTTCCTCTATATTTTCATGTAGTAGTTTTATGGACTTTTATATCTAACTCTTTAATATGTTTTTTGAGTTGTTTTTAGTACATGATGTGAATTAGAAATTTCAGTTCTTTGCTTTCATAGAAGTACTTAAGTGTTGGTTAGTATATTAATTTCACATTGATTTGAAATATATAGCAGGGTCTCATTTTGGGTTTTCAGTTTTTTTTTCTATTCCAGTTCTAACTTTATAGTAATTTCAGTATCTGATAGAACAAAAACATTTTTTTTCATTACTTTCCATTTGTTGTTATCTTAACTGTCTTTTGCCTCTTAATTTTATAAAAGCATTTCAAGTAATGTTTGCAATTTGTTTCTGTTTTTCAAATGTGTGAAGTTCATAAAATTGCCTCAAGTCTTAAAAATACCCCAGCATATTACAAAGTGTACAGGTTGCTCTCATTTTGTTGCCTTGTTCTTGTTCCCATTTTTTACTGCCTTTGTCTTTAGGGTGGTGCTCAGTCCTAGGTATACTTTTGGGATCATCTTGGCATCCTTTTTATGCTAACTACTTTAAACATGTAAGTGCTTAGCCCATACCTTAAGAGATTGTTACTTAATTGATCTGGATTGGGGTTTGCTTATGATTTTTTTTAAAACATTTCTCCACCAGTTCTAATGTGTATATATAGCTTTCAATTGATCCCCTTACTCCCATCTCATCTGAATATTTAGATTGACAGGAACTATTTTAATTGTTTCCAGATCCTTTTATGCCTTGAGATGGATTTAGGGGTGTGGCATAGATGTACCTTATATTGGAATTGAATTGAATGTAGCCTAATAGTAAGGTAATAGTGAGGTGGAGTTTTGTCTTACGTTGTTGGTGGTGGTATGAAAGGAAATATCACGAAAGAAATAGTTCCTTTTCTCTTTGAGATGGGTGAGTTCTCAGTCATTCTAGGAAGTGAGGTCACCCGTGATAACATACAATGCATCATATTCTGTAATAGCCTAAGAAGAATCTTAATCCTACATCAGTTTTGGCCTCTGAGGAATGTCGAGTTGATCCCAGGGGTAGACTCGATTTTATATTTGTTCAGGTACAGGTCTCAGATTTGACTATTGTTATACATTGCTATATTCTTACATATTTGACATTTGATGCTATGGTTAATTCTTAGTAGGGAGGCCCAAGATTTTCATATCGTTTGGTTTTTTGAAATACTACTTTCTGGTGGGAAGTAGGTATGGTGGTAAGTTTGTTATATATGGATTTTGAAATGTGACATTGTGACTCATGATTATTTGTCCTCTTTCAGCATTATCTGCATACCAGAGGTACTACAGTTTACAATCTGACTACTGGAAGGTTAGTCCACATTTGCATGCTTATTTGTTTGTTTGTCGGGTTATTGCTGATTATACTCAAAATGAATTGTTCTTTCGCTTTTTATGTTAACTACTTAAAAATACTCCTACTGGGGCAAAGGCTTGGAAAAGTAAAGTGAATGTTGTTTTGTTGGTACTATCTTATATGAACCACCTTGTATTTGATTAAAAGAATGCCTTCTGTTACTTTCTGTTGGCCGTAGATGATCCTAAAGTGTGGTAATGTAAAAGCAATTAAAACCAACTAAACAACAAAGTGATTCCTTGATTTTCTTGTCTTAAGTTAATACCTGGAAGTAAAAGAAGTATAGTGATCAGACAAAAGGGTATCAGACTAAAAAGGAAGGTGTAATGGGAATATTCTCATGAATCGTCCTTGGTAAAATATGTCTATAATTGGAGCTCTGAGGAGTGCTGAAACGAAACGTTTTTTAAGACCTACCTGAATGACAAACTATGTATAGCAGTGAATCATACACTTTCCCTTCTCAGTTTAGGCAAGTGCATAAAGTTATCCTGGAAGGTTATATCTTTGACATCATGTTAATTTTCAGTATAAGTTTATTGACCAGTGAGTTTTCTTTATCTACATTCCTATTTCACATATTTTTGTGCATCTCCCCCATATTGCCTAGTTTATCTTTCTTTGTGATTTGTAGAAGTTTTAAAAATATGTGCCTTTTTTTTTTTT
>NW_006922475.1:238876-242563 GCF_000298275.1 Orycteropus afer afer
CAGGTGGACACCTTCAGCAATCAGGAGCTCCTCAGTTGCTCATAGCAAATCCCACCTTGGAGTTTACAAAGACTTATGGGTAGAAAAGCCACACAAAGTAATTTACTACACTGCACCCAGTCTGTGGCTTATCGTTTGTTTTTAAAAATTGTTTTAAAGCTTCATTGAGTTGTAATATCTATAACATAAAAAAATTACTTGTCTTGAGTAGGAAATTAAAAGCTTTGTAGTAAACCTATAGTCTGCTAAGTTTTGGCAATCAGAGCGAGATGTGTGTCTGTACCATCACCCAAAGTGTTACTTTTTACCCCTTTCCAGGTAATTCCACTTCTAAACCTTGGTCCCACATAATGACTTACCTGCTTTCTCTCCTCTAGCTTTGCCTTTTCGTGAATGTCACATAACTGGACTCAAACAGCATGTATTCTTTGGTTTTTGATGTTGATCACTTGGCATGGTTTCTGAGATTCATCCATGATATTGCATGTATCAGTATTGTGTTTCTTTTAATTGTTGAGCAGTTATTTTATAGAGTAAATGTGCCACAATGCCATTCATTGTTTGACAGATATTTGGGCATTTCCCAGTTTTGTGTTATTATGAATGAAGTGTGATGAACATTATTTGTCTTGGTTGGTGTAAGTTTTGGTATACTTAGGATTTGGGAATGCTGGGTCACATTGCAAGTGTAGGTTTAACTGCTAAACTGTTTTCCAAAGTGACTATAGTATTCTAACCAGCAGTATATGAGATATCTATTTGTTCCACATCCTTGCTAGCTCTCAGTATTGTCAATCTTTGGTGAATTCCTTCTCAAATCTTTTGCCCATTTTAAAGTGGTTTTTCATCATCTTAATCGAATTGTGTGGCTTCTTTACATTCTGGATAGAAGCTCTTTGTAAGATAAAGTTTTGAAGTATTTTCTTACTATATGTGACGTGCATTTTGTTTCATACTGAGCCTTTGAAGACCAGATTTAAACTTTTTAAAAGTCCATTTAATTACTTTTCAATTTTATAGTGTGTACTTTATCTGTTTTGTTAAAAACATCTTTGCCTACCATAAGATCAAGCAGCTCTGGTGGCCTAGTACCTAAGGGATTTGGCTGCTGACCAGAGGTTGACAGTTCAAACCTACCAGCCATTGATTGGATCAATTTTGGAGAAATGATTATTAATAATATTACATTTATATGTCCATGAACACAGTATATCTCATCACGTATTTATTGTTGTTGTTAGGTGCCATTGAGTTGGCTTCAATATGTAGTGATCTATGTGCAGCAGAATGAAATGCTGCTTGGTCTGTGCCATCATCAAAATCCTTGTCATACTTGAGCCAATCGTTGTAGCCACTTTGTCAATCCATCCCATTAAGTGTCCTCCTCTTTTTTTTTTTCTGGCCGTCCACTTTACTTTCTCCAGGGATTGGTCCCATCTGACAACATGACTAAAGTACACAAAGCAAAGTCTGGCTGTTCTCACTTCTCAGGAGTATTCCAGCTGCATTTTTTCCAAGACAGATTTGTACCTTCTTCTTGTGGTGGTGGTGGTGGTGTTAGGTGCCATCGAGTAAGCTCAGACTCATAGTGACCTGTGTACAACAGAATGAAACACTGGCTGGTCCTGCACCAGCCTCACAATCCTTGATGTACCTGATCCTGTTGTTGCAGCTGCTGTGACAGTGTGTCTTTTCGAGGATCTTCTCCTTTTTTGCTGACCCTCTACTTTACCAAGCATGATATCTCTTTCCAGGGAATGGTCCCTTTCGACAACATGACCAAAGTAGGTAAGAAGAATGAAGTGTTGTCATTCTTTCTTCCAAGGAGCATTCTGGCTGCACTTCTTCCAGAACAGATTTATTAGTTCTCCTGGCAGTCTATGGTATTTTCAGTATTCTTCACCACCACGACCATCACCACGACCACCACAATTCGAACGCATCAACTTCTCCTTGGTCTTCCTTATTGATTGAAGAGCTTTCACGTGTTTATGAGATGATTGAAAATACCATGGCTTGGGTTAGGTGCACCTTAGTATTCAAAGTACAATCATTGTTCTTTAACACTTTAAGACAGGTCTTTTACAGCAGATTTGCCCAGTATAGTACATCTTCTGATTTCTTGATTGCTGCTTCTCTTGAGTGTTATTGTGGATCCAAGTAAAATGAAATCCCTGACAACGTCAATATATATATATATATTTTCATTTATCATAATGTTGCTTATTGGTCCAGTTGTGAGGATTTTAATTTTCTTCATGTTGAGGTGTAATCCATACTGAAGATTATATTATACTCTTTGATCTTCATCAGTAAGTACTTCAAATGATTTCCATTTTCACCAAATAAAGTTGTGTCAGGTTGGTAAGGAGTGGGGTGTAGTAAATTACCTGGCACGGCTTTTCTAGCCACAAGTCTTAGTAAGCTCTGTGGTGGAATTTGCCGTGAGCAACTGAGGAGCTTCTGATTGTTAAAGTTATTCATCTGGGATATTTTTGTTGAGAGTGGCACAAAGCAATGTTCTGGGAAGTTCGCTCTCTCTCAGGTGCTTAGAATTCTGTTGTTATGATTGGTTAGTTTGGCCACTCTGCCAAGCTCAAAAGGAAGCCTCCTAGCGGCCTTCTGCCAAGGAGTCTCTGTACTGCTGGCTGGGAGAGACATGCTGCTGAGAGAAACATGCTCCTGAGAGACATGAGAGACACATGCTACTGAGAGAGAGACCTTGAGAGACACACATTGCTGAGAGAGGCTGTCAGCTGAGAGATGGCAGGCTGCGAGAGACTGATTGCGTTTCTGAACTTGAGTTGTAGCCTGTTTCTTTCCTAATAAACACCATAATCTGAGTTCTGTGTGGCCACTGCTGCGAATTATTGAACCCAGCAGAAAGGTGGTGAGTGCTGCGAGAGCAATGGTTGGCATTTATGAAAGGGCTGGAGGGAGGCAGCATGCCTGGCCTCACAGGAATAGGCCTTGGGCTATTTATTGATGGTGATTCTGTCTTCCTCTTGGGTGGTTAGAGGAGATCAGAAGATGTGGCCTCCCTGCCCCTTTGGCAGGAGTTTACCTCCAATACTGATGCCATGCTCTTCTTCATGTAGTCGAGCTTCTTGGATTATTGTTCAGCTTACAGATTGAATAAGTATGGTGAAAAGATACAACTCTAACACACACCTTTCCTGATTTTAAATCACGCAGTATCATTTTGTTCTGTTTGATCGTGCCTCTTGGTCTATATACAGGTTCCTCATGATTAAAATGAACTATTCTGGGATTCCCATTCTTTGCAATGTTATCCATAATTTGTTATGATCTATACAGTTGGCTGCCTTTGCATAGTCAAAAAACACAGGTAAACATCTTTCTTGTATTTGCTTTCAGCTAAGATCCATCTAACATCAGCAGTGATAGCCCTAGTTCCACTCACTCTTTTGAATCCAGCTTGAATTTCTAGAAGTTCCTTGTCAGTATAGTGCTCCAACAGTTTTTGAAATATCTTCAGCAAAATTTTAATGATAATAAAACACAATTGCCACATTCTGTTGGATCAACTTTCATTGGAATGGGCACAAATAGGGAAGGATCTCTTCCAGACATTTGGCCAAGTAGCCGTCTACCAAATATTTAAACAACTCCAATACTGCATCTGTTAGTTGAAACATCTTAGTGGGTTTTCTGTCTGTTCCTGGA
>NW_006922475.1:244110-244854 GCF_000298275.1 Orycteropus afer afer
GTCTGTGCAGTCTTTCTTCCTAGTCCGCCATCTTGCCGGAACTCCCTCCATTTTCTTTTAATGCTTCCTGCATCATCTAATATTTTGCCCATAGAATTCTTCAGTATTGCAGTTCAAGGCTGGAATTTTTTCTTAGTTTCTTTTAGCTTGGGAAATGCCAAGTGTGTTCTTCCCTTTTTGTTTTCTAACTCTAGGTCCTTGCACATTTCATTATATAATGTTTCATTTTGTCTTCTCCAGCCCTTTTAAATCTTCTGTGCAGCTTTTTAATTTCATCATTTCTTCCATGCACTTTAGCATATGAACAAGTTTCAGAGTCTCTTCTGACATCCCTTTTGGCCGTTTTTTCCTTTCCTGTCCTTTTTAATGATCTTTGGGTTTTTTCATGTATAATGTTCTTGATGTAATACCACCACTTGTCTGTCATTTTGTCATAGTGTGGTAACATTAGTGTTGCTATGAGACTCAAGCGTATGCCACTGGAATTTCAAATTCCAGCGGGGTCACCCATAGTGGACAGGTTTCCATGGAGCTTCTAGACTGAGGCAAACTGCGCAGAAAGAGTGGGCCATCTACTTCAGAAAAAATGGCCACTGAAAGCCTTATGAGTAGCAGTGAAACACTGTCTGATACATTACTAGTCTTCCTTTTAGATGTATGGATATTATCTTCTCACTGACAGCATTGTACATCAGGAGATATATATATGTATATATATATGTATATATATATGTATATATATGT
>NW_006922475.1:245099-246267 GCF_000298275.1 Orycteropus afer afer
AGGATTGCCCAACCTTCCTTCCGAGGAGTGGCTGGTGGGTTTGAACCGCCAGCCTTCTGGTTAGCAGTCAAGTGCTTTAGCCACTATGTTACCAGAGCTCATATGTGTGTGTGTGTGTGTGTGTGTGTGTGTGTGTGTATACATACATATACATATATATGTATATATTTGCTAGTTGGATAGATCTTGAAACATTCTTTTTGATGGTGAAAACGATGCCATTCCTCTTCAGCTTGACATTACTTCATATTGTTGTTGTTATGTGCCATCGAGTCAGACCCAACTCATAGAGACCCCTCCTTGGGTTTCCAAGGCAGTATCACTATGATAGTAGATTGACCAACTTCTGTAGACCATACAATTGTCTGAGTCAAAATAGCTAATACCAGTTCTTTTTATCTTACTGATGCCTAGGATATTGATATTTAAGTGTTCATTTCATTTTTTACCACTTCCAATACCTACATTCATACTTTGTACATTCTACTTTTTGATTATTATTGGATGTTTGCAGCTGTTTGTTCTCATCTAGAGTCATGCCCCATCAGCATATGAAGTTCCTGAATGCTTTACTCCATCCATGCCATTAAGAGTGACTCAACTTTGAGGAGGCATTCATATTTGAGTCCCTTCCAACTTGAGAAGTTCAAGGTTCATCTTGTGGCAGTGTATCAGATAATGTTTCACTGCTATTCATAAAGTTTTCTAGCAACATATCAGACAGTGTCTCACGGCTGTTCATAAGGTTTTCAGTGACCAGTTTTTCCTGAAGTAGATCACCCACAGTCTGGAAACTCTGCTGAAACCTGTACACCATGGGAGACCCTGTTATTTGATATTCCAGCATCATAGCAACACACAAGCCACCACAATACAACAAAATGAGATATGAGTTTTGGCACCGCTTATTTAGGTCTTATTCTTTACTTTACGAATATCATGTAGCTTTCAGAGCACGTTTTTCATGAACTTTCGTCTTATTTTTTTTGTATTCATTTTATTTTGCGATGTACCGCTTAAAATTTTTTGAGGGATCTGGTCAATGACTACATGCCTCTCTTTATTGCTACTTTATAGAAACAGTTGATTATTGCATTACTAATCTAGTATGTGGGAGCTCTGGTAGCATAGTGGCTAAGACACTTGCCTGCTAACCACATGGCTGGCG
>NW_006922475.1:246367-249549 GCF_000298275.1 Orycteropus afer afer
TACTTCCGTAGTGATACTGCCTCGGAAACCCAAGGAGGGGTCGCTATGAGTTGGCTTTGACTCGACGGCACATAACAACAACAACAACAACAATCTAGTTTGTATGATGTTAGTATTGCTTTCTATTTTAGTACACAATTAGAAGACTATGGATATATGTTAAAGTACTAAGAAGTGCTGCTACTTCTAGATGACTTTTACTTGTGTTGTTTCCTAAACAAATTTTGAGATACTTAATTATAATTGTGAACTTTGAAATAAGAAAAACTCTTTTTCCCACTTGAATTTAAGAAAAGATAGATTTATAAGCACAAATATGAAGAATAGTGTTTTTCAATCTTAAAAAATTAATTGACCTTTCATAAAACTTGCAGGACGTGTAATTTTTTATTGGTAGCTTGATTCATCAAAGTATGTGTGAATATAGTTTTTCTTATTACCAAAAACATTTATCATTTAGTTCATTTACTTAATAGAGAAAAAGAAAAAACACTGCTTTTAGAATGGCTTTTACAGAGTTGGGTTAAAATTTAATATGCAGCATTCTGGGGTGAAAAATACTGATCTATAAATCAGTAAATTAACATTTATAATACCAAGTATTTCAAGAATTTAATGGTTGTAAAGAGTAATTTACATATGTTTAGGAGGTGCTAATGATAAACAATTCTTATCTTTAATGCAGATGGACTAAAGAGGCCTAAATAATACTATTTTACTTCTTGATTCAGTACATGATTGACAATTGTAATGCTCTGTATCTTTACATCTCAGAAACTTGTGCTGGCCTTCTTTCCTAATCAGACCTTATTAGTGAGCTTTTCTTTGTGCCATTTAGCTCCCATATGGTTTTATTTTTTCTTTAATGTTGCACTGATGTGGGGCTATGGGTTAATGTGGGATAGGAGGGAGATGTTGAGGGACAAATTATAATGGAAAAAGTTGATGTTCTTTTAATTCCATTTCCTGTCTTAAATTCACAATTGTATTGAGTATTTAAAGGCATCAGTCCTGAAGTGCTTCATAATATGAAGATATTTACAACTTTTAATGGAAGACATACTGTAATTAATATTTCATCCAGCTTAATGTACAGTTAACCTTAATAAATAAATAAAGGGGAAAAACATTACTGGGCAGATGAGACCAAGAGTATGATGTGGGAAAAGTTAAATGGCAAGATATTTAGGACTAAGAAGTACTATTTATTTATTTATTTATTTTTCAAATCTACAATTTTAGAAATAGAACACATTTTAGAAATAATTATTTAATCCCTTTACTTTGTCATCAATCAAAATGGCAAAGTCTGGTTGAAATTAAAAGTAAAAAGCTTGTGTTGGGCACACACAAGGCAGTTTGCAAATTGGAAATCACAAGGTCCAGTGGATTCTGAACCATATGCTCTCAGGAGGAGATAGTTCAGGGAGTTTGTGTAAGAAAATATAAGGAACTTCAATGAAAAATTCAGTGATTGTTTGACATGTAGGCAGTGGTTACAAAATTGGGTGCATCTAGACTAGAAAGAGACCCTTCTTGCTTGACCAGAAGGACAAGCATAATTGTAAGGTTTGTCTTGAGTAAGCATCATTCTGAGAATATTTTTGATACAGTACCAGAACATGTTAAATTCTTAAACAAGCAAAACTCTTAAGCAAAATTTACCAAGTAATTTTCTCATGGTTTAATGGAGAGTTACAGAGATAACATGCTGTATTCTCAATGCAGAAGGTACTTTTGCTTCAGAATGGAATTTTGGCCTCAGACCTTAGTATAACCACTGTCTAATATGCTGTTGAGTCGGACCTGACTCATAGCGACCCCTCCTTGGGTTTCCGAGGTGGTATCACTACAGAAGTAGATTGCTCAACCTTCCTTCTGAGGAGTGGCTGGTGGATTTGAACTGCCAGACTTCTAGTTAGAAGTCAAGTGCCTTAGGCACTAAGCTACCAGAGCTCCCATCCTAGGCATTAGTGAGTTAAAATGGACTGGTATTGGTTATTTTGAATCAGACAATCATATGGTCTACTATAATTGGAATGACAAATTGCAGAGAAATGGCATCACACTCATTGTCAAAAAGTTTTGTTGTTAGTGATAGGATAATATCCATATGCCTACAAGGAAGACAAATTAATACTACTATTATTCAAATTTACATGCCAACTACAAAAGCCAAAGATGAAAAAATTGAAGATTGTTACCAACTTCTGCATTCTGAAATTGACCAAACATGCAATCAAGATGTATTAGTAGTTATTGGTGATTAGAATGCAAAAGTTGGAAACAAAGAAGAATCATCGGTAGTTGGAAAATAATGGCCTTGGTGATAGAAATGACGCTGGAGATCACATTATAGAATTTTGCAAGACTAACAACTTACTCACTGCAAAAGCTTTTTTCAGGAGCATAAACGGTGGCTATACATGTGGACCTTACCAGATGTAATACACAGAAATCAGAAAAACTACATCTGTGGAAGGAAGTGATGGAGAAGCTCAATATCATCAGTGAAAACAAAGTCAGGAGCTGACTGTGGAAAGACTATTAATTGCTTATATGCAAGTTGAAGTTGAAGCTGAAGGAAATTTCAGTAAGTCCATGAGAGCCAAAATATGACCTTGATTATATCTCATCTGAATTAGAGACCATCTAAAGAATAGATTTGATACATTGAACAACAGTGACCAGACGACTTGTGTGACGACATCAAGGATCATACATGAAGAAAGCAAAAACAGTCATTAGAAACGCAGAAAAAGAAGAAAAGACCAAAATGCAAGTTGGTCTCAGAAGAGACTCTGAAACTTGCTCTTGAACGTAGAGTAGCCAAAGGAGATGGAAAAAATGATGAAGCAAAGTAATTGAACAGAAGATTTCAGAGGGCAGCTTGAGAAGACAAAGTAGAGAATCTGCAGTGTAGTAAATTACCTGATATGGCTTTTCTAGCCATAAGTCTTTATAAACTCCATGGTGGAATTTCCTGTGAGCAAATGAGGAGCTCCTGATTGTAAAAGTTACCCACCTGGGTTATTTCTGTTGAGAGTGGCACAAAGCAATGTTCTGGGACATTCGCTCTCTCTCAGGTGCTTAGAATTCTGATGTTATGGTTATGATTGGTTAGTTTGGCCACTCTGCTAGGGTGAAAAGGAGGCTTCTAGAGGCACAAGAGCTCTCTCTCT
>NW_006922475.1:250346-252243 GCF_000298275.1 Orycteropus afer afer
CCCCCCCCCCACACATACCAGTTTACTTCAAAATGTCTTCTATATTCTTTTGTTCAAACCATTGTATAGTCCAGAACCACAGATTGAAACTGAATCTGTCGCTTAGTTGTCATTTTTAGTACATTCTCTCACCCTTCTTCTTTTTTTGGGGGGGCTTGGGGTGGTTACTAGCTTAACGAGATCAGCTCAGGTGTCCTATACAATGTCCCATCTTCTGGCTTAATTTTGTTATTTTTTGGTGTATATCTTAACATACTCTTTTATCTCCTGTATTTCTATTAAGTAGATGTTCCTCATCAACTATTTGCTTAATGTTTTTTTAATATCTGCCTGACTCAGTTTCAAGAGGGTTCACTAAAATTATCTAAACCCTTCTCTACATTTAGCATTTTCTTCCCTGAACATATTTCAGGGTAAATTACAATTAGCATGACATTACATCCACAAATATTTCTGTATGTCATTTTACAAAATAAGGATTTTTCTGAAATAACCATAATGTCATTATCACCTAATACAATTAAACAGTACCATATTTTACAAAGATGCACATATTTTCTTATTTGAACTCCAAGTAAGTTGTAATGATGATATATTTGTCAATGTCTGTATATCCTCAATTTTGTTGTTTTCTTATGGGATGACTAGACAACTGTGACCCTTAATTTCAGTAGACAAAACACTTAAGTACTATCTGCGATAGAAACATGAGTTCTGATGGTTGTCTGAATACGTGGTGTTGATACCTCCGATAACGTTAAAAAAAAAAAGTGACAGCATCACACTTTGTAGAATTGGGGTTCATAGACAACAGTGAAATAATCTTCAAAGAAGTGCTACATCACTGTTAAACTGGGTTCTCTAGAGAAGCAAAACCAGTAAAGCTTATATATACATATAGGGAAAGAGAAATTTATCTTAGGAAAATGGCTCACACACTTACAGAAGCTGGGAAGTCCCAAATTCTTAGATCAGACTTCAAGCTGGAGGTGTTTCCTGACTCACGCAGCTGCAGGGGCTGACGAGCTCAAGGTTGGCAGGCAGTATACTGGCTTTGACTCCAGTGAATGATGAATCCAAGATCTCCAGGCCGAATGGTGGATTGTTTGGTCATGGACAGTTGTAGGCAGCACAATAGGATCCCGATCCACAGAAGAGTGACTCTGTTCCCAGGATGTTCATAAATATATTGGAAGCAGGCCACACACCCTTTGGGAAACTCCCTTTCAATGGAATGGCTGCTCCAAATATATACATCCCATCCCATCATGGGAATAACCCATATCACAACTGTTTAAACTACATAGAGTTGTGGTCCTGCTAAGTTGACACACAGCTGTGACTATCAGAATCACCATCCTTTTTGATGCCCCAGAAAATTGATGTTGTTGTTATGAGCCGTCGAGTCGGCCCTGACTTAAAGCGACCCCCTCCTTGGGTTTCCGAGGCAGTATCACTACGGAAGTAGGATTGCCCAACCTTCCTTCCGAAAATTGATAGTGTGTGTAAAAACATGAACATGGAGCATGGATGATAGGATTTAAAAATATAGAATTGAACTAAAGAATTTCTTTCACTTAGATTTTTCCTTTGTATAAGAACAAAAAGTATTATGTGATACATTTATTTTTTTAGCAAGTATAAAGTAAATCAAAATGCTAATTCTAAGTGCAGTTATAGCTTAATTAGAAACATTCTCCTCCCTCTCTTTCATTTAAAATAACAAAGCAGAACAACAAAGCCCAAATTCACTGCCATAAGGTAAACTCTGACTTATAGCAACCCCCATTGGGATTCTGAGGCTATAAATCTTTACGGTAGTAGATCGCCCCATCCTTGTTCCGTGGAGCAGCTGGTGGGTTTGAACCATTGACCTTCTGGTTAGCCAAAGGCCTTA
>NW_006922475.1:252853-255939 GCF_000298275.1 Orycteropus afer afer
TGAACCGCCAGCCTTCTGGTTAGCAGTCAAGTGCTTTAGCCACTATGCTACCAGAGATTACCCAATTTGCCTTCTGAGGAGTGGCTGGTGGGTTTGTACTGGCAGCCTTCTGGTTAGCAGTCAAATGCCTTAGGCACTATGCCACCACAGTTCTGAATTTCTACAGATTTTTCGCTTGATGGATGCTTTTGAAAAGTTAGTTTTTAGTGTTTTATGGCTCGTTAGAAGCTGTCTTCTGACTTCTTTTCAGATCTAGTCCTTATTTTTTGTGTTCTGTAACTCTGTGTCTAGAATTTGATTTTATTTATTTAGTTTACTGAATATGGGTATTTTTTTAGCACTCGAAAAACTGTATCTTTAAATATTACCTGTATCCCATTTTCTTATTCCATTCTTACAACTGATTTTTAGACCGACTTTCTCATTCTTTCTTATGTGCGTTTTAACTTTGCTTTTGTATTTTCCATCTCTGTCACTGTGCCACATTGTGGGTTATTTTTAGTGTGCTATATTTTAGTCAAAAGCTGCTGCATGGAAGGAAGGTGGGGCAATCTACTTCTGTAAAGATTTACCACCCCAGAAACCCAATGGGGATTGGTATGAGTCAGAATTGAGTCAATGGCATTGAGTTTGTTTTTTTTCCGGGAGTGGGGCTTTGTTTTATATTTTAGTCTGTTAATTTTCCAGCTACATTTAATGTGAAATTTCTTTACCATAGAGGCTTTTTTTTTGCTTTATTGTGGGGTATATTTTAGTTTGTCATTTTACTTAGAAGATAACCCTCCAGGGTTCAGATTTATGTGGAATATTTTGGGTACAGCTTCCTTCTGTGTGTACTGCTTAATTTGTTTTTTGTTCTGAATGGTTGTTGAAGCCAGAGTTCTAGGTCACAGTGTATGTTCTTGGATTTTAATGTTTGCTTTTGCTTACCTTTCTGTTTCTGGAGTTTAAACTTTTTGACCTTCTTTTTGTTTTCAGCATAGTCATTCTCTTAAATAGTTTTAAAATATTTTATCCATTGTTTTAAGTATTTTGCGTCAGGAGGTTTTCAGTATATCTTTTTTGCTATTACCTGTGTGTGTGTGTGTGTGTGTATTTGACATGGAATGCTTTTGACTTTTTTTTAGTGATTTTACTAAGGAAAGATAAATGAAAATATTGGGATGCCTTTTATTTTTTCAACCCTTTAATTTGTTCATGCTTTAAATATAATGACTGTGTTGTTGAACCACCTTTTTTGCACATAAGTTTATACCACCTTTTTAGATGGTATTTGACAATATGGAACATAACCCTGAAGTAGTCATACTGTTTGATCTAGTAATTCTACTTCTAAAATTAACCTTGAATAAATGATGATTTATGTGGGATGGCAGATTAGATTGGATATGGATTCCATATATTACCTGCATTACAGAGACATAAATTAACAGTGATTTAAGAGGATTTATTTAATCTTTTTCTGTAATAGCTGTAGGTAGAAATTCTAGAGGTGGTAATCTAATGTTCATAATGCTCTTTAAGGATCCAGGTCTTTGTGTGTGTTACCTTTGAGAATATATGGTCCAGGATGCCTTGGAGTTGGTTATACATCCCATGGAGCTGGCCAGAGGAAGAAGAAACAGGGCAACATTCCTTTTCTTTATGGGAATCAGAAGATTGTATACATCGCTTCATTTACATCCCACTGTCCAGAATTTTAATATGAGCACTCCTAGCTGCAAGAGAGTTTGGGAAATACTGATTTTGTCTAATCATGAGAACATTTAGAACAGAAAACATGAAGAGAAATTATACCTGCTGCAAAAAAGACTGTAGTGCCTAAGGCACTTGACTGTTAACCGGATGGCTGGCGGTTCAAACCCACTAGCCACTCCTCAGAAGGAAAATGGGACAATCTACTTCAGTAGTGATAATACCTTAGAAACCCAAGGAGGGGTCGCTATGAGTTGGGTCCAACTCGATGGCACATAACAACAACAGTAGCATAGTGTCTAGGCACTTGACTGCTAACCAGAAGGCTGGAGGTTCAAACCCACAAGCCACTCCTCAGAAGGGAGGTTGGGAATCTACTTCCATAGTGATACTGCCTCGGCAACCCAAAGAGGGTTCACTATGAGTCGGGGCCAACTCAACGTCACATAACAACAACAAGAGTAATACAAATTACTCATGTGTTATAAGTAAATAATTATGTCCATATAACATGAAAATCTTATTTAAATGTTTTCCCCTCTAGCCAAAGTATAATTATAAACTTCAAGTAGGAAATCAAAAAGCTCTCAATTTGGTTGCTGCACTGGCAGCAGGAGTCCTTTAGTCTAGATTTTAAGAAAATTAAAGATGAGAACCTACATTCAGAGCTCCTCTTAAGAAAGGACAATCCCCAGTCTTGTACATCTCTCAGCTGTTTTTAGTGTTTTAGTATTTGCAATCTCTGCTCTTATTAAAGAATTCCAACTTTACTGGTTTTGTACGTTTAAATATCAACTGTGGCATGTTATAGCCAAGCTAAGCCTCTTGCTTGAGTGATTGTAAGCTGTCCTTTTTACCTGTTACTGTTTTGGAAATCCTGGTTACAAAGTTGCATAGGTTTTGAATAGTCTGTTCACTGTCTATTTTCCTTCATAGGTTTTGCGACTATTACTATTTTAAAAATGAATTTGGAAAGGTCATTTATTTGTTTTGCAACTGTCACCACTAGTTATTTCTGAACTTTTCAATCACTCCAAACAGAAACTCTGTACCAATTAGTCATTAATTGCCCAGCATGCCCTCCACCCCATCCCCTGGTAACCATTAATCTACTTCGTGCTTCTATGCATTTACCTATTCTAGATATTTAATATAAGTGGGATAATACAATATCTCTCTTTTTCTATTTGACTTATTTCTCTCAGCACAATATTTTCAATCTATTGGATGTCATCCTTGGTAAAGTAGAGGGTCAGTGAAGGAGGGGAAGGCTCTCAACAAGATGGATTGACACGGTGGCTGCAGTGATGGGCTCAGGTATATTAGGGATCATGAGGCTGGCACAGGACCAGGCAGTGTTTCGTTCTGTTGTACATAAGGTTGCTGTGAGT
>NW_006922475.1:257848-260511 GCF_000298275.1 Orycteropus afer afer
CCATATGAGTAAGGCTGGGTTTACTCAGATCTTTCAGCTCTTTCGCAGTCCTATTTTGAGAACCTTTTAGCCTAAACGGACTATTCCTAAAGTGCGCGGTAATGTACCAAACAGTGTTTCTTTGCTATTCATAAGGTTTTCCCTGGCCAATTCTTTGAGAAGTGGATGCCCTCTTCCTTCTTCCTAGTCTTTCTCAGTCTATAAGCTGGGCTGTTACCTGTGCTCCAGGTGCATCTCGCTGGGTTTTAAACACCAGAGGCTCAGCCTCAAAACTGAAGTCTGCATGTCACCACAGTAGGACAAACCAACAGACAAGTTTGTCTTGCTGTTGGAGACCTCCTGTATCACCCCCAACTGAGTCCCTGTGGCTGACTGTACCTCTTTCTGGCTTCCTGGCTTTTAATCCCCTTTCTCTTGCTCTTCTGCCCTGCTGTTTTGTGTGCCCCTGAGTTTTCCCTGGGGCTGACTGCTCCTCTGTCCGGGTTCCTGGCTTTTTATCCCCTTTCTCCTGCTCTTCCGGCCAGCTACTCTGGGCGGGCCTGAGTTGCCTCTCCTCACCTAATCCCTTCGGCTGACCGCTCTTCTCTCTGGCTTCCTGGCTTTTAATGCCCTTTCTCCTGCTCTTCCTGCTTGCTACTTCGGGCGTCCCTGAGTTGTCTCTCCTCACCTGCAACCCTGGGGCTGAATATCTATCTATACCATATTTTGATTAACCATTCATCTAGTGATGGACATTTGAGTTGTTTCCACTCTTCAACTATTGTGAAAAAGCTGCAGTAAAGATAAAGTTACCTGTTTGAGCCCCTGCTGTCAAGTCTTGGGTATATACTTAGGAGTGGACTTGGTGGATCATATACCATGTTTAACTTTTTTATGAACTGCCAAACTGTCACAGTGTGGCTGTATTATTTTACATTTCTACCAGCAATGTATAAGAGTTCCAATTTTTCTACATCCTAACACATGTTATTTTGTTTCTTTTAATAATAGCCACTTTAATGAGTAAGAAGCCCTGTTAGTTTTAGTGTGTCATTTTTCTACGGCATCTGAGAATTACCAAGAATTTTATTTATCATGCTATAGTTGAAATAATGTATGAACTATCCATTGAGCCGTTACCATGTGCTAGATAGTTTTTTTATTTTCTTAGCTATATCAGCCTTTAAAGAAACAAACAAACAAAAAAAACTTCTCACAAGAATCCTTAGTGACAGGCATTATTTTAGATGTATTATCTAACTCCTTATAGCAACCCTGTGAAATAGAGATACTGCTTTCTTTATTTTACAAAGAGCAGGACATTGAGACTCAGGTCAGTTAACTTGTTTCATGAGTCTTACAGCTAGTTAAGGGACAAGGCTGGGTTCCTAATCCAAATTTGATGGCTTCTACAGGCTGATTTTCTGGTCACTGTACAAAACAACTCATAGGTTATGGAAACAGTACTTTTGCTTTAATGCTCTAACTTTGGACTTCATGAATATAATTAGTTTTACCAACCTCTTCGCTATGTTATTATAACTAAGCAAAACCTTCCCAGCATCAAAATGGTAGCTCAGACTATAGTGAAAAAGTGATATGACAATATTAATTTGAATCAGCAAAGAATTGCATTCTTCAATGAAAACTGCATGCACTTACTCCTCACTTACCAGCTGTCTCTTATTTGACATTTCACATTTATGACATAGTGAAAAATCTGTTGCACTGTTTTGTGCACTAATGAGACGTACATCTGACAGTAATGAATGCTGAGGTGCAAGGAGAGAGTAATACTGGCTGTGATGGGTAAGGTTTATATGGGTCAACTTTGTTGGGCCATGATTCCCCATGGTTTGGAAATTACATAATGATGCATTATGTAATGATGTAGTCACCATCTATTTTGTGATCTGAGGTGGTCATCCTCCATTTTCTCTTAATGCATATTTTTGCATAATCACCTAATCTTTGGAATCTAACCATATCACTGAGTGAGGATTAAGTGTAGTAGGTTTTTTAAAGACTGTTAGAGATTGAGTTATTAAACAACAGACCTTTCCTAAATGACTTCTATTAGTTTGCCATAGGGATCAAAAGATGATTTGGGTCTGTTTCTACCATTTACAAACTCATATCCTAGAGGAAGAAGTAAACAGCATATCTGTAACAAACGGATATTCATTTGGAAACATGCATCAGAAAACATGGGAGCCCTGGTGGCATTGTGCCTAAGTCATTTGACTGCTAACCAGTAGGCTGGCAGTATAAACCCACCAAGTATTTCTCAGAAGGAAAATTGGGCAATCTACTTCTCTAGTGATACTGCCTCGGAAACACAATGAGGGGTGACTATGATTTGGATCTGACTCGTTGGCAGTGAGGTTTTTTTTTTTTTTTCCCTTATTAGAAAACATAACTCTCTGTCTTTGGGAATGTATCAGGTAGTAAATATTCTGGGAAAAAAAATGAGTGTTTTGGTCAAGGATGGAGGATGGATAGTAATTTACCAGATAGAGGAATTGAGGCAAATGATGTTCATGGATTTTTCTGGAAGAAGAAGCAAACATGTTTAAATTACAGAAATGTGTAAGAGCATATGTTGTTGTTGTTGTTAAGTGCCGTCGAGTCGTTTCCGACTCATAGCGACCCCATGCACAGCAGAACGAAACACTGCCCGATCC
>NW_006922475.1:261236-264368 GCF_000298275.1 Orycteropus afer afer
GGTGTACTTTTTTACTTAATAAACTGGTGAGATTGTTACCAGTATGTAAAATCTTCTGTACCATTAGAATATCAGATTCTCTTGTTCATTGTAAGATTCATGGAGTTTGAAGTTTTTGTAGGATGTGTAATTGGAAATTTGTGTTGGAACCATTGGAATGGCTTCATAACCTTTATTTTTCTACCTTTTGGTTCCCAGTAGAGTGTATAGTAGATTTTTTGCACTGTGTATCACTGGTTATATGGAATTAGTATTAGAGCACAATAAAATTAAAACACTTAATATTTTCTAATAGTTTAGCATGGTGTTATTTTTAAGTAAGATCCCTGCATAAAAATAGTTGTCCTCAAAGATGATTACTGATATCTTCAAAGCCACTTCAGTGGTGGTGCTACAATGAAATTGTTATTCTACCCATAGATAGGCCGCAACAGAACAATATCTTGGTAATCTCATTCTTTGGAAACTAACTATTTGCAAATAATGATGACCTTTGGCTTAGGTCTTGTCCAATAAAAGTTTTAGAAGCTTTAACATTAGTTTTACTAACATTCTCTTACATTAGTTCTGCCTTCCCTTTGTCTGGGAAACAGTTGCCTTCTTACTATTGCTGTTAGGTATAAACTTTCCTCCTAAAACCTAAACCATGGTAAATAGAAAATAGCCCAGCCCTCACAGGAGGACCACTGTTTAGATCTTAAACTTACTTGGACTTTAAAGCTCATTTTCCTTTTAAATTGTGCCACTCCAGCCCCAGCCCAGTGTTACTTTTACAGAATTACTGCTTGTCACTCTGAATGACCATGACATACAAATAGGAGAAAGCAAAGGAAAGGAGAAGGAGACAATTATGCAAGAAAAGCAGTAGTTTTCCTAGAAACTTCATGGTCAAAATCTGCTTGGCTTACTTAACTGTGTCATATTGCTAGTTTTTTCTCACTGGAATGTGGCCAGGAAGAAAGGTGGTTGCTCTCATGGGATTCCATAGACAGATTTAAGAAAACTTGGCAGGTGGAGGATCTAACGTAAGATTGCTAATATTTTATTTCATCTTCTTTTGTTCTAAAGCTCACTGTTTTTGTATAATATATCACTCTTGTTTTCCAGCCCAGTTTACAATGAAAGCAGAACTCTTAATGCCCTTTTCTTTAGTTTGGAAATAATCTGGGGAAAATGAGAGAAGCTGAGGAACAGCAGCAAATTCTCCCCCATATCTTGTTGCTTTTTATACTTTCTTCCTATAGGGCTAGAAGGAATCTAGATTGCAATAGCTTAACTCCAGAGGAATACAGATTGCTCCCTTCTTACACCTGAAGTTGTATAGCTGTGCTGTAGTGAGTGGCATGGTATGGCTTTTTTAGTCATAATCTTTGTAACTCCCATCAGATTACTGGGTGGGACGATGCAAATATGTGTCACCTTGGCCAGGCAGCTGGTCATAATTATTCCCTATAATAAGACTGGCAATTAACTCAGTGGTAGAATTTGCCTTAAGCAGCTGGGTAGCTGCTTTTAAACTCCAGATTGTTAAAGTCATCCACCTGGGGTATTTCTTCTGGAGCAGCATAAAGTAATCTTCTGGGAAAGGTTGCTCCTTCTCAGGTGTGTAGAACTCTGATATTGGGATTGGTTAGTTTTGTCACTCTGCCAGGCTTAAAATGAGCCCTTCTAGAGGCAGATGGGAAATCTCACTGCCAGCTGAGAGAGATGCCTGGCTGAAGGAGATGGTAGCAGTGGAATCTAGAGCCATGAGACAGAGCGGCAGTCTTACCTGGTCCATAGATGCAGAGGCCAGGCCAAGGGCCAGAAAGATGTGTCTAAGCGCACAGCAGAGGGGAGACTGTCCTGATCAAGGAACTGTATCCTGAGCATGTTCCTGAACTTGAATAGTAGCCTGTTGCTTCCCTAATAAACACCATAATCTGTGAGTTCTGTGTGGCCACTGCAGCAAGTTATAGAACCCAGCAAAGAGGTGGTGGGTGCCACGGGAGGGATGGTTGGTGTCAAGGTTGGTAAGAGGGCTGGAGGGTGGTGGCATGTCTGGCCTCATATAGTAACAGGCCTTGGCCTGCTGATGGCGACTCTGTCTTCCTCTTGTGTAGTTAAAGGAGATCAAAAGATGCCACCTCCATGCCCCTTTAGGAACAGCATGGATCTCCTGATTATTGAATATAGGGCATGCAGGAAATTCTCTAAGAGTTGTGTTGAATATCAGTGAAAATACCACTGTGGACTCTGGTATTGGTGAACTGCTCATTTGAAAATCACTTCACTGTAGACCTAGTATTAGACTTCTCAGTATAGTCTAAACTGATAGTGATCACTCCAAGTTATCGTTTACTAAATTGGAGTTGTGATTGGTACTGTATCATATAGTCTAGGTCAGAGGTTGAAAAACTTTTTGGTAAAGGGCCAGGCAGTAAAGTTTTTTTTTTTTCTTTGTAAAGGCCTAGATAGCAAATAGATGTGATTTAGTCGATACACAAATAATAGGCTTTCTGAGTCCTGTTTTAAGGATCCCTGGTGGTACATCGGTTAAAGTGCTCAGCTGCTACCCAGAGGGCTGGCAGTTAAACCCACCAGCTGCTCCATGAGAGAAAGATGTGTCGGTCTCCTTCTGTAAAGATTTACAGCCCTGGAAACCCCTATTAGGCAGTTTTACTCCGTCTTGTAGGATTGCTATGAGTCAGAATTGATTAGACAACAGTAGGTTTGGTTTCTTGTGTGAGCCCTATGGCAGCTACTCAACTCTGCCCTTGTAGGTGAAAGCAATTGTAGACAATGCATAAACAAATGAGCATGACTGTATCCCAATAAAACTTTAGAGAAACAAGTAGCTGGCCAGATTTGGCACAAGGGCCATAGTTTGCCAACCCTTGATTAGGTTTTTAACCTTTTAATAGTTTGGATGGGAGCTCTGGTAGCATAGTGCCTAAGGCACTTGACTGCTAACCAGAGGGCTGGTAGTTCAAACCCACCAGCCAATCCTCGGAAGGAAGTTTGGGCAATCTACTTATGCAGTGATACTGACTTGGAAACCCAAGGAGGGGTTGCTATAAGTCAGGTCCAACTCGATAGCACATAACAAGAAGAAGAAGAACAACAACAACAATAGTTTGGATTGTTGCAAGG
>NW_006922475.1:264888-266798 GCF_000298275.1 Orycteropus afer afer
TTTTTAAAGGAAATTTGTTTGTGAAGCCCAGAAATAATACTGTCTACGTATTTCTTAAAGATGTCTGCTTTAAAACCACCAGCCAATAAATAGGGGTTTCTCCTCTTTTCCCAACTCTCCTTGATGTATGTACCCAAATTCTACCTCTTTTCCTAATCTTTATTATACTTCATGTGAGCTCTAGTGGCATATTGCCCAAGTCATTTTACTGCTAACCAGAAGGCTGGTGGTTCAAACCCACCAGCCACTCCTCGGAAGGAAGATTGGGCAATCTACTTCTGTAGGTGATACTGCCTCTGAAGGAAGGTTGGGCAATCTACTTCCATAGTGATACTGCCTCAGAAACCCAAGGAGGGGTCGCTTTCAGTTGGGTTCGACTCGACGGCACGTAGCAACAACTGCCTGGGAAACCCAAGGAGGGGTCACTATGAATCGGATCCAACTTGAGAGCTATGAGGTTTTTTTTTTTTTTTACTGTACTTTATTAGCTCTGCAGCATGAAGTATACTACTAAGCACTTAATTTCATAATCTTTTATCATTAGATTATAGGCTCAATGAGGATAGGGTGTTTTTTTTTTTCTTTTTTTCTTAATTTCTATCGTGATTTGGGTAAAAGTTTACAGAGTAAATTCACTTTCCATACAGCAGTAAACATATACTTTGTCTCATGACATTGAATGCAGTTTCTCACAATGCAGCAGCTCCCTTCCCATCTCTTCCCCATAGTTACCTCTTCCCTGAGTCCTTCCCCCCATGCACTCCTGCCCCTAGCTGTCTCCAGTGCATACACAGCTCTTCTATTCTCCCATGATTGTTCTCTCCAGCAATGTAAATGTTAAGTTCATATGCCTGTCTTTTGTTTGACGGGAAGCCACAGGAGTGGGTTCAATTCCAGACCTGAAGGGCAGGTAGGGGCCATAGTCTCAGGGGTTCCACCAGGCTCTATCAGACCAGCAAACCTGATCCTTTTTTTAAATGATTTGGAGTTTTGTTGCACATTGTGAGGATAGGGTTTTATGTCTTGTCTTTACTATTTTCTTCTTTGTCTGTAACTCTTCTGACTCAAAGTGATCAGTGACTGTTTAAATTACATTGTTTATTGTTATTTAAAATGAGAGTTACCTTCTCATCAAGATGTATAAGTTCCTAGTGAAGAAATAAGGGACCATGCCTTATGCTAATTCTGTGTCACCCAGGGAGCTGAGCGCACAAAACTAAATACTGGGTTATTCAGTTTAATACGACTTTGTTTGAGCATCTAGTATATGCAAGTAATTCTGGTAGAAGATAACGGGTTACACAGATGTTTAGCACCTCTGTATTTGTGGCATTTTTCTCTGACGGTATAGGATTTTGCCAATATACAAATAATAAAACAAAAACAAAAACAGTGGTTAAGAATCAGCGATATACTATGTTCAGTTCCTGTGTCTTCTAATCGGTAGCTCTGGTAACATAGTGCCTAAGGCACTTGACTGCTAATCAAAAGGCTGCTGGTTCAAAACCCCCAGCCACTCCTTGGAAGAAAGGTTGGGCAATCTATTTTTGTAGTGATACTGCCTGGGAAACCCGAGGAGGGGTCGCTATGAGTTGGGTCCAACTCGACGGCACATAGTAGTAACAACAACATGTCTTCTAATTAGTGTACCTGTTTTCTTTTTGTGATTTCAGTGAAAATTTACAGAGCAAATACACTTTCCATACAACAATTCACATATACTTTGTCTCGTGACATTGACCACAATTTACCACAATGCAACATCTCCCCTCCCACTTCCTCCCCATAGTTACCTCTTCCCTGTGTCCATCCCTCCATACACTCCTACCCCCTGAGCTGTCTCCCTGTACATAAGCAGCCCTTCTTTCTCTCATGCTTCTTCTCTCCAAGGAGTGTATCTACCTCAGGTA
>NW_006922475.1:271950-275821 GCF_000298275.1 Orycteropus afer afer
AATCTGCAACTCTCCATCTGTTGAGTGGTGCATTTAATCTATTAACATTCAGTGTAATTATTTACAAGTATGATTTGGTTACTGTCATTTTGGTATGTGTTTTTTCATGGTGTCCCTGGTTTCTTTGTTCCATACTATTTTCTGTGCTGAGCTCATAATATTTATGAATCGTGTTATCATTTCCTTTGTTGCTGTTGTTTTAGTATTTGGTGAGTATTTGTGTTTGTCCTCTTTTTTTTTTCTTTTTCTTTTTTGTAATCTGAAGGTTTATAATTTTTCTTTGAGGTTACCCTATGGTTTATAATTTTCTCCCCGAGTTTAGAACAGTCCATTCTATCTTACAAGTCTCTTACCTTCCTCACCATTTAAAAGTTCTGTAATTACATAGTCTTTTCCCTCTTTTTGTTTGTAGTTGTTCTCACTTGCCAGTTGATGTCTCTGGTTCCCTGTTTATAATCATGTAAGCTCATTTTACTTTAGATATGTCCATTGTTGTGGTTTCTGGGATATGTCATCTTGTGTATTAATGGTTGGTTGTTATTTGCTATTTTTGGTTCTCTGTTCAAAAGACTCCCCTTACCGTCTCTTGTCAGGTTGGTCTGGTTTTAACAAATTCCCTTAGTTTCTGCTTATCTGGCAATCTCCTAATTTCACCATCATTTTTGAGGGACAATTTTGCTGGGTATATAATTCTTGGTTGAAAAATTTTCTCTTTCAGGGTTTTATATATACCGTCCCATTGCTTTCTCGTTTGCATGGTCTGCTGAGAAATCAGAGCTTTTTCTTACTGGCTGACCTTTGTATGTAACTTTTTGTTTTTCCCATGCTGCTCTCAGGATTCTGTCTTTGTCCTTGGTTTTGCTGAGTTTGATGATGGTATGTCTCGGTGATTGTCTTTTGGGATCTATCCTTTTTGGGGTTCGTTGGACTTCCTGAATGGATATATTCTTGTCTTTCATCATTTCAGGGAAGTTCTGCTCCAGCAAATCTTGGATAATTTTCTCAGTGATTTTATTTTTCTCTTCCTGTTCTGGATTATTCCCTTTGATGGTATCCTACATGAACCTTAGGCTTTCGTCATTTTATTTTTATTTTTTTCCTGATTGATTCCTTTCCAAAGAAGTATTTGTCTTCAATCTCATTAATTCTGTTTTCCATTGCATCAGTTCTGCTCCTTTTCCCTTCCTATGTTTTATCTTTTTCTAACAATTTAGTATTAATCTTTTGTATTTCTATCTGTAGATTTAGAATCATTCATAATTTTTCATTTATTTTGTCATTTTGTTCTTATATTTTCTTCCAAAATTCTTCTAAGTTTTTTTCTGTGTTTTCTTTTGTCTGTCTCTCAATCCTTTGAAGATACCTAAATATAATTCTTTTTTGCATTTCTTATCAGAGAGTTCCAATGCTGCTGCTTTCTCAGGCATGTGTTCTGAGTCTGTATCCTATTCCCTTGTTTCTACCACTTTATCCTGCTTCTTTTTGTGGACTGTGATGGTCTGTTGTCTCTGAGGTATCATCATGGTATTGTATTTAGATCTCTGTTAATTGTTTTTGAAGAGCAGCCAAGGGCTGATTCAGGCTCTTCTTGGTGTTTTTTTTATAGTTGGCCCATTGGTGGAGAAGGAGGTGCTGGCTCTTGCTCAGTAAATGAAGTTACAGGAGATGTGGGTGTACTTGTAAATTATGGGGATTGTTGCTGTCTCCCACTCAGTTAGGCAAAAATTAGAATTGAATAACCATCGAAAAAACTAAAAGCCCAATGATGAAAAATACACTGTGAAATCACACAGGAACTGTAACTCAAAAAAAGAAGAAGGGGCGAAAAGAAGAAAAAACAGGTAAATCTGTAATATCTGGGGATAAAGTACTAAGAGAAAAAAGGTAGAGAAGGAGAATAATGAAGAAAGAAAGAAAGAAAAAACCAACAAGGAACGGGGTAACCATGAGAGAGAAAAAAAAAAGGGAGGGAGAAAAGGAAAAAAAAGGTAGAACTTTTAAGTTAGGACTTTTTCAGTTGTGCAGTGCAGGTCCGGAGAGTTTTTGGGGTTACTGGAAATCAGAATCTCTTCTCAAGCCCCTGGTATCTGGTAGCGTGTTGTCTCTAGCTGCTGGTTATGTGTTGATTTGTTTTCTCTTGGTTTTATGGTTTAATATTTTGAAAAGTGAAACTGGTGTGTTTTATTTTATTATTGATTCAGGTGTGTTGGGTCTCTCTGCTGTTTTCTTTGTGATGGTGGAATCACTGTATGGAGTGTGTATATGTGTCTCAGTTTGTTGTAAAGAGGGTTTAGAGTTTGAAGCGGGAGGTTTTATGGTAATTGGCTGAATATGGTTTTTTATATTGAATGAGTGAAGTTATTGGCGGAGAAGGTGGGAGCAGAAGAAGGAAAGTTGATGTTGCTGTGGTCAGTTTCTAGGGCTTTTTAGCAGGGTGTTATTGATGATGTATTTATTTACAAGACCGCGGCTCAACCTCAAGAAAGTTTCCTATTGTTAGGGCATTGCAACTTTCTGCCCGTTTCAGGCACGCTCAAAGACCCCACTTCCGCGGCCCCACAGCACCAATGAACGGCTCCAAGGAGAAATTGCCTGGGACCGCACTCATCCGGGGTTTCTTCGTTCTCCCTGCCCCGTCTGCCCGTGGCATTGATGCAATCCTGCCAGACCGCTAGTAGCTGGCTCTGACTTTTGTCTGTGATACCGCCCACCTGTGGTGCCAAAAAAGCTCGCAATTTCAGCTGTGCTGGTGTCAGGGGAGTACCTGCTAGTGACTTGCTTTCCCGATATCTGTGACAAGGATAAGCACGATGTCTCCCAGTCTGACCCAAGCCCAGTCTGTGACCCGCTGGTTGGGGAGGGAGCTCGCGTTCCTGGCGCAATAGTGAGTTCTCCACTTGAATGTCAGCAGTGATGCATGTGCTCGCCTGCACCCAGATGACCCAAGTTAGTGATAAAATCAGCTGCTGGAGGCAGGTCGCTGCCATTGTTCCCTGGAATATTGGAGTGGTCACTGGTATGCTGCTATAAGATGTCTTCCTTCTTTGCTCGGGGATCTCAGGTGGCTGCCCTTGCCCGGCAGACAGTGACTGCCCCAGTGCAGTTTCCAATGGCCTCTCTCGGGTGCCTGTCCGTCCTCTGCCAGGCAGCTCTTTCTTAAATAATCTCCCTGTGCCTTTCCTCTAATTCTGCTCTTCTGTGTTTGGTGCACTCTGATTCAATGAGCTGTTCAGAGCACCAAAATTCTTCATTCAAACTGTTGTACCTAGTTTTTCAAGCCCTTAGATGCCAGAGGGAAATAGCGTGCTGCTCACTGGCGAGACTCCATTTTGAATACCCGTACCTGTTTTGTGGAGTAAGTTGCTTAATTACTCTGATTCACAGTTTCTTCATCCTGTAAATGAAGCTCCTTGGTTGCACAATGTTTAAGCACTCAGCTGCTAAAGCAAAAGTTGGCAGTTCAATCCCACCAGCTCCTCCAAGGATAATAGAAGTGGCAATCTGCTTCTGTAAAGATTTACAGCCTTAGAAACCTTGCTGCGGAAGTTTTACTCTGTCTTATAAAACTACAAAACACTGAAATTCACTGCATCGAGTCATTTCTGGCTCATAGCAACCCCTGTTGGGTTTCTAAGGTGGTAAATCTCTTTGGAAGTAGATTGCCTCATCTTCCTTGTGTAGAGCAGCTGGTGGGTTTGAACCACCAACCTTGCGGTTAGCAGCCAAATGCCTTACCCACTACGTCACCTTCCAGAGCTCCTTCCATCCTGTCCTATGTTGTTGTTGCCATCGAGTCGGACCGGACTCATAGCGACCCCTCCTTGGGTTTCCGAGGCAGTATCACTATGGAAGTAGATTGCCCCATCTTACT
>NW_006922475.1:276021-279372 GCF_000298275.1 Orycteropus afer afer
ACTGCCTCGGAAACCCAAGGAAGGGTCGCTATGAGTCGGGTTTGACTCGACGGCACATAACAACAACAACAACAACATAACTGAAATCTATTATGCTTTCCAGGAGTGCTGGTGGCACAGCAGATAAAGCATTCAGCTGCTAACCAAATAGCGTCTGAACCCACTAGCTGTTCATGGGAAAAAGATGTGGTGATCTGTTTTCATAAAGATTTACAGCTTTGGAAACATGGGACAGTTCTACACTGTCCTGTAAGGTCACTGTGAGTCGTAGTAAACTTGATGGCACCCATAAATAATGTCCATTGCATAGGGTGGTTAGAACTTTTTAAAGGAGATGGCAAATGTTAGCATTTTGTATAAAATTAAGCTTTACTGTTTAATAGTGTCGTATGATAGAGAGATTCCACTAAGGGCTGATTCAGAGGTGGGAAAGCTTACCTCTATTTGGAGGTGGAGAAGCAGCAAAGGTTCATGGGCAAGATAGCATTTAAAATGTATCTTAAATAATTGATAGGATTTATAGGGTGGCAGGGGTAGGGATAGTATTTTCTGGAGGGAGGGAAACTTGAAGTATGAAGGATGTAAGGATGCTCTGAGAATACAGGTTGTTGTCCTAAAAATTGATGCTCTTCAATAAAATCATATTTGCACTATACCCCATACTACCTTTTCTTAGTAATTACCAAAATTGGTGAAAGATGTTATCTGTTACTCAAGCAGTGCTCCCTCCAGAAAAAAATCTTTTATCTTTCAGATCTTGACTTCTTAAGTTGAACACTTTATGACACTGAATTAACTACTCCATTCAGAGTAATAATCACACCACCACCACCCCATTGCATGTTTCTTGAGTAAGGGAAGTTTATTTATTTTATCACTTTGGCTTTTTCAGCTTTCAAGTATTGTCTGTAACACCTAGTAAAATGATGAACTTTTTTTGGAGGGAAGAGAGGGGGAGGTGGCAAATAAATCACTCTAATTTTAAAAAGTTCCAAATGAGCTTTTTTATTATTAATTTTTAAATCAAACTTTTTAAATGATTGCTGTCTGAAATCTTTGTGAATACCACTGTATCAAATAATTTCCTCCTTTTTAAAATGGGAAATTATAAGGATTTAGTAAAATTCAGTGATCATATTTACTATATTTTAAGATAACAAAAAACAAAGGAAAACTAATTTTCAGGGTTTATGTAAGTATAGTACTGGAAAATTATATTTATTACTACTATTTCTTTCTTTCTTTCCTTTGTTTCCTTTCTTTTCTTTCTTTCTTTCTTTTCTTTCTTTCCTTTGTTTCCTTTCTTTTCTTTCTTCCTTCCTTCCTCCCTCCCTCCCTCCCTCCCTCCCTCCCTCCCTCTTTTGATAGATTATTTTTACTTCAAATTTGGTATATGCCAAAAACACTCAAGTGAGCCCTTATAAAATCTTTTTTTCCCCCCTAAACACCTGGAATGCCATTTTAGTTATAACTGCTTTACTTTTTTCCTTCCAAAATTGCTGATAAAAAAGTAAGGGAAATATACATAGAAATGTATTCATAAAATCTTTCTTTTAAAAAATATATTTTAAGTTATTGAGGGTACACTGGAGAAACTACAAGTGACTATTAAAAATTAATTGGCAAAAGCCAGAGGGGAAAGAGTAGTTTTAAAGATTAGTTCTTTCATCTTTATTTTAAAAATAAAAACAAAAATCTTTGATACTGAACTTATCAGGGATCAGGTACCAAAGTATCTAGCTTCTAGCTCTGTCTTATCTTTTCAATACAAGAGCGAGATTTTTCAGTTGGTGATAAGGGGCTGGGAAAGGGGCCAGGTAATGTCTGTCTACTTTCTTAATGTGTTTACCTGTTTATAAATGCTCTTTGTTTCTTCTTTCCTGTATACCTTTTTCCTTATTTTCTCAATTTGCTCCATATTTTTCGTCCATTTCACTTTATATTTGTATATTTTTCCTTAGCTGTCTTATTTCAAGGATGTGTACCGAAGATATCCTCATCTCTATCCTATTTGCAATGAATTTCATACCCCACTAAAACACACATACACACAGGGAATATGAAAAAGAGCTGCCCTTCTAAAAGTTCTCATAATGGTAGAGGCTGTGTGTTGCCCTATGTATATGCAGAATGTGAGTAATAGTGGCAGAAACAAGTGTGATCACCACTTTTATCTATTTGTCTTTTGTACTTGCTAGGTCACCTATAAGGTAGGGAAAAATGTGTGGAGAAACACAAACCTTTCCTCTCGCACTGTGGTAGAAACCCTGGACTTGAGCTAGGTTCATTGCTTTAAGGGGGAAAGAAATGGCTCCTTTACTTGGACATCACAGTTTTGTTGATGGCAGATTGTTGAATTGAGTGAGGTTTGTAGTGGTGTACTGCCTAAGGCATTTGAGTGGTAACCATAAGGCTGGCAGTTCAAACCCACCAGCAAGGAGGGGTTGCTATGAATCAGATCTGACTTGAAGGCAGTGAGTTTAGCTTTTTATTTTTTCAGTCCCAATAAACAGAAGGTCCCCTTTCTGGGAACAGAAAAATACAGCTATTATCATACTTAGATGAGAAGATAATTGCTGTTATGAACTCATTTCCATGACCCTTGATTACAAAGCATATTTTGACTAGATACTCATGAATCCGGTACTTCAGGGTCTCTCTAGACCTCTGGATCAAACCATTAGCTTATGATTTTTTAATTCCCATGTAGGAGAGGGGAAACAGCAACACAGAGAAAATAGGAGGTTCGGCCCATTTCACTAATACAAGTTACCAAACTCTGACCTCGTTCAGTATTACCTTTTTCTAAGCAACACTTTCAGTATCCCAAGTAAGGACATCTTAAGCTTTGGTGTGAGAGAGCACCAGGAAATGACTAGATAATCCCCATGAACTAGCTAAAATTTTATAATGCTCCATGTCCTCATTACCTTTTCATACCTTCCCAGAGTATCTTGCCCTTTGTTGGTGTTGACTCTATTCATGTGTTCTAAGGCTCTTAACCTACCCCTTTCTGAAGACATTTGGTCTTCTAATATATCTTGCTCACTTGTCTTCCTAATAAAGTTTTAAGAAGTTAATGAAAATACAAATACCCAAAAGGGTACTACTTAGTATAATACTTTTGTAAGCTATTTTATTTTTAAAATTTGCATTTTTCAAGTATTCATTAACAGAAATATGTAGTGTTGCCCCATATGGTGTTTTTTTTTTTTCCCCCTTCTGTTTTTTCCCCTAACTGGTCTATGTGTAAAGTCACTAGCTGTAGCCTGATATTTCTTTGACTGAATGAATTCATGCAATGGAAAGGATGAGTCTATTTTCGAGGCTTGTTGGTCTTATTTTTAAATA
>NW_006922475.1:279781-280957 GCF_000298275.1 Orycteropus afer afer
TCCCAACAAAGAAAGAATCCGAAAGGCTCCTCCGGGGCGTGCAGCGAGCTGCTTGCTCCAGGAAGCATATATCTGGAATGCCGTTTTTCCAGTTTGTTCCTGGGATAGTATTACAGGTAGGCCACACCCCTGGGGAAACTCCCCCTAGACTGACCGACCGCTTAGGACGCAGTCATGTGATCTATCATGGGAACCACCACTCACAAGTGAAGTCCAGCCAAGTTGACACATCTTCAACTATCACACTAGAAAAAATAGTTTAGTAGACAAACATTTCCCTCAACTTCCACTGGAACAATAGTTGTCATACCATCCTGTGGATTAAGAATACTACCGATATGCAAAAAGCAACAAGATTTGTAAATAGCCATTCCCACCCCCCTTTTTTATATTATTATTAATATACCTAATTTTTAGGAACTTTAGTGCCTAAGGCATCTGATTGCTAACCAGAAGGCTGGCGGTTCAAACCCACGAGCCACTCCTCGGAAGGAAGATGGGGCAATCTTCTTCCATAGTGATACTGCCTCGGAAACCCAAGGAGGGGTCACTGTGAGTCAGGTCTGACTCAACAGCACATAACAACAACAACAACAACAAGATGTACTTAGGAAATATTTTTCGTTGTTTCCAGAAAGGTAGTTAGAATTAAAAGGTAAAGGACACTATAATCCTAGAATAAATTTTAGTATTAAAAATTATTTACAGACCAGAAAGTCACCTAGTAGCACTTGAAAGCAGGGACCCAAAGAGACATTTAAACACCAGTGTTTATTGCAGTACTCTTAACAGACAAGAGGTAGAAAGAGCAACCTAAGTGTCTATCAACAGATGACCGGATAAACAGAATATGTTTTGTAGAGTACATAAAATCAAATATTATTTGACCATAAAGAGGATGAAATTCTAATACTTGGTGTGCCATGAATAACATTACGCTGAGTAAGTCAAACACAAAAGGACAAATATTGTATGATGCCACTTGTATGAAATACCCAGAATAGGCAAATACATAGAGAAAGAAAGTCTTTATTATTGGTTACTAGGGGCTGCAGGAGCTCTGGTAGTGTAGTGCCTAAGGCATTTAACTGCTAACCAGAAGGCTGGCGGTTCAAACCCACCCAGACACTCCTCAGAAGGAGGTTGGGCAATCTACTTCCGTAGTGATACTGCCTC
>NW_006922475.1:282209-284322 GCF_000298275.1 Orycteropus afer afer
CCTTGAGCCAAGATCCATCTGACAACAGCTATGATATCCCTTGTTCCACGTCCTCTTCTTAATCCGGCTTGAACCTCTGGAAGTTCTGAGTTTCTATTTAGGGTGATGAAAAACTTGGAAATAGATGGAGGTGATAGTTGCACAACAGTGAATGTGGTTAATGTCACTGAGTTGTACACTTAAAGTTGTTAAAAGGGTAATTTTCTTATTATATATATTACCACAATTAAAAAAAATAATAAAGCCACCTGTTTACATTTTGGGCTGTAAATATCACTGATTCTTTTTTTCAAAAACAGTGACTGACAGCAGATAAGTACCCTATTCCCCTACCCATAGGACAAGATAATGAGAAATGTTTTACGTGGTCTCCCAGAGATCTCAAGCAGGATTGGGTTCCAGCTGCCCACAGCAGCGTGGCTTGATAATGCACCCTTTATCGGTTTACTGGCGTTCTCTGTCTCACTTCCCCGCTCTTCTGTTAATGTTTCCTAGAATAACTTCTCAAATAGGCTTCTGAGAAGTAAAACTCAAGACAGTATGGCAGCAGCCAATTTAATATTTGTTTAATTTCTTTGAAAGTTTAAAATATAAGTTTAAATAAAAGTTGAACACAAGAATCAGTGTGAAAACCTTTATTTCTTTTAATAGGGAAGATTTGTCAAAACGGGTTTAGTTGGTTTTTGATACAACACATACTAGGGATGCAAATGTTTGACTTTTTTGTAAAAAGTAAATGGCTAGTTCTTATATGGAGGCCCTATGTTAAAATAAATCTGGATTAAGTATTGATATACTTGAGAGGAGTATAGATATAGGAGGAGTATAGATCAATAGTATAATTATTGATAAAGGTGCAAGGAGTGCGGCTAGATGAAGGTTTAAGAAACTCTGATGGTATGTAGTTAAGACATTTGGCTGCTAACCAGAAGGTCGGCAGTTTAAGCCCACCAGCCACTCCACAGACGAAAGAGAGGCAGTCTGCTTCTGTAAAGTAATTACAGCCTTGGAAACCCAATGGGGGTTGCTATGAGTCAGAATTGACAGAATTGACTCGATGGCATTTTTTATTTTATTTTAAAATAAAGATAGGACTTTTTTTTAAATACTAGTATTTATTTTAGGTTTATATTATACATTTCCTTTGAAGTCTACCTACCTTCATGGTAACACTGAAAATAAAATGAAATACAGTTCAAGAAGCAGAGAGAACCAGAGAAAGAATACAGATGTCAATAAGAGAATAGGATAGTATAGTCTGAGCATTTTCTTATCCCAGCATTACACATTTTTGTTTTAGATTTTCTGCATGGCTTCTGCTGGTAAATGTTTGATTTCAGGGCAGGCTTGATTAAAAACAAACCAGAAGGATCTCTCCAAGTTGAGTGGATTCTCTGCCATCTGCTGACTCATCATTGTAATTTTAGTATTTTAAAAATATATTGTAAATGAATGATAGAGTTTAAGAACTTAAAACATCTTGGGTAGTATACTCTATATTAATAACATGATATTCATTAGATAAAAATGTTTTTCCTAAATGTCCCTTTTCCCCTTTCTTTACAGAATGCTGCCTTTTTATATGGTCTTGGTTTGGTCTACTTTCATTACAATGCATTTCAGTGGTAAGTTGACATAAAACTAATAATGACATTTGTTTCCAGTAAATGGCTTGTTTTTGTTTGTGTACATGGCTGTGTGTCTGTGTGAATGTATGATAAACACATAAAATATTTTAATGTCAGTAAACCTACATTTTTCAGTAGTAGAAGTATAAATGATTAGGTTCATTAAATCAGTTTCTTAGGTGTTAACTCAAGTTAGATTTACAGTTTAGTAAATCAGATTTTTGATTATCAAATGAGATTATCATTATCAAATAATTTGGTATGAGATTCTGGTTAAAGAGGGCTTAGATAGAAAGCTTTTTGGAATTTCTTAATCATTCATGTGGGACTAGGAGGACAACCCCCAGTTATTTGAATTGTGAATGACTAAGTCGCTCATTTAAAATCTCTAAGATCTGTGGGTAAATGATCTATGTTTACCAGTAATTTTACCTTTTCAGACTTTAAGGAAACATTGACCACTCCTTGCCCTCCCCTCCAACCCC